>NW_020173198.1:4170998-4178115 GCF_003031525.2 Neophocaena asiaeorientalis asiaeorientalis
AAGGAAGGAAGGAAGGAAGGAAGGAAGGAAGGAAGGGAGGGAGGAAGGAAGGAAGGAAGGGAGGGAGGGAGGGAGGGAAAGAAAATGGTATCTGAGGTTGTGAGGCGAAGGATATGTTAATTCTTTTGATTGTGGTGATTGTAAACATATATCAGTGCATCATACAATGTAAACATGCATCAAAGAATCAAGTTTTATACCTTAAATATATACCATTTTTGTTTGTCAAATACACCTCAAGAAAGCTGAAAAAAAACTCCTCTCACTGTAATCTAGACCTTTTTTTACATAAGAAAAATAAACTTCCTACTTGTTTAAAAACAAACCAAAACTATTCATTTGTGGGGTGGGCAGGGTAAAAAGTATTTTCCCACATAAATAAAATCAAATCCCAAATTGATTTTTTAAAGAAACATAAGAATCAGAAATATGAATACATGAGAAAACAGAAAAGAATTCATAATGGAAATAATGAAAACTAAAATCACAAACAAATGTAATAACAGAACTGACTACCTTCAACATGTAAATTCCTGTGAGCTGAAAGATACTCGAAACTTCATTAAGATACTGATGACAAATGGGAAAATGCGACTTAAATGGCAAGCAACAGGAGGTATTAATACCAAAGTGGCAGGAACTATTGGTGAGTTAACCCAAAACTCCTTATCAACAGTCTTTTGATTGTTCCTATCTCCATTCCAGCCATTATAAACTTCCTTGCAGATTTGGGGAAAGCTGTAGCTTTCTGATAAAAAGGACAAAAATATGGCACTAATATTCTGTGATCAAGAGGAAAAAGCCAAGAGCCTTACAGAGATCCCAGTCCTGAGAAGACTGAGCCACAGAGCAAATGCCAACAGCCTCACACCTCTAGGCTTCTTGCTGAGTAAGAAAAGTAAACCCCTACTCGTTAAAGTCATCGTTAGTCCGGTTCCCTGTTCCTTGCAGGCGACACTTCCAAATACCATCAGTAATATAAAGGAGTATAATAGGACTCACCAAGATAAAAATAACGCAACAGAAAAACGGACAAAGGCCAGAACTGGTAATTTAGAGGAAAAGAGAAACAAATAAACAAATGTGCATTAAATTTATAAGAATAAACTTTACCAAAGGACATATTAAACAGTAAGATGGCATTTTTCAGCCTTCAGATTGGCAAAAATTAAAGAGAGAGAGAAAGAAATACGATACCCAATGTTGCCGAGAGCACAGGGCATCACTATTATTATCATATGCTATTCCTTGGTACAGCCATTGTGAAAGTCAATTTTTCAGCATCATTTAATCAAAACTTTAAACGGCCCTTCTCCTCGACCCTTGACCCCCAGCATTTCCACTTTCTCAGACTCAAACAGAAAAAAATGTGTATGTGCCCAAAGATACACGTTCCAGGAGGATCACCGTTGGATTGTTTGTAATGTCAAAAGAGTGGAAAATACTATGTGAGCATTATTAAAGGAAGGGCTAAATGAATAATCTCATTCAGCAGCTAAAAAGTATGAGGACAGCTATATGTACTGATACAGAAGAATGGCCAAAGTACGTTTTTTTAAAAGAAATACAATTTCAGACGTACTGGCACTCAGAAAATAATTTCTGAACCAATACATGTGAATGTCTAGTTGAATGAACAAATGATCCCAAATTTAATAAGCAACAAAACTATAAATATATCTTTGCCAAAGAATAGAAAGCGGTACTGGATGGACACTGAAGTGTCAGAAATGAATACACACAGGGAGAATAATTAACGATGGACCAGAATGGGGATGAGGCTTGTTCAGCAGTTGGGAATTATTGCTTTAACTCACAGCAGATAAGCTCAGGGATATCAACGTAAAACTTAAACTGGAGGGAAATACTGTCTGTTTCAAGAACCCAGGATACAAATTTCAGGAGGCTAGGCCAACTTGAGAGGAGAAGCCATTCAAAACCCATTAGAATGAAGTTCAAGCAGTGTCACAGGTGATCACCTTGCATGAAGCAATCCTGATTCTTCACATGATAATGCAGTCCAAGACCTGCATGATAATCAGAAAATCCTGCAAACAATGCTGCAGGCTGCTGCCATACAAGTAACAGGACTCATTAATAGCCATGACTGAAAGATTGAAGTTGATTGTAGTTGTTAAAGGTAGAGGATCTTTTGACAAATTCCCCTGCCATGGTTATTTCCAGACTCTCTGCCAGAGGAGCTGAGCTCACTTTGGTAGCTCATCTCTGAAGATAAGCTTCTACCCGACCTTCCCCCAGTAAACCACGCCTCCCAGTATTCGTGCCCCGATATAGCTTCCTCCTCTCAAATCTGGGCTGGTACTGGGATTTAGTTTTGACAAACAGAATACCATGGAAGTGACACAGGTCAGGTCTAAGGCTAGGTCGCAGAAATCTTGCATTTGGGCTGGGTCTCCTGGAATGCCTGCTCTTAGGATTGCTCCCTGTTGGAAATCAGCTGGCCTGGAAAAGGGTAACTTCCTTGAGACCTCCCTGAAAACCCCAGGCCTTATGGAGAGGCCATATATAGGAGCTCCAGTGGATAGCTCCCAGCTGACAGCCAGCATCAACTGACAGTAGAGGAAGTGACCCCAGACAAGCCTTCGGAAGCCACTATGTAAGCATCCAGGTTAGGGGATGCCCCGAGAAAGAGAGCCAGGAATGGCTTTTTTTTTTTAATTTATTATTTATTTATTTATCTGGCTGTGCCGGGTCTTAATTGCGGCATGCGGGATCTAATTCCTTGACCAGGGATCAAACCCAGACCCCCTGCATTAGGAGTGTGGGGTCTTAACCACTGGACCACCGGGGAAGTCCCAGGAATGGCTTTCTTGACATAAGAGAATCCATTCTGGTCTAAGCCATTCTGTGATCTAAGCCTGACCGCAATGCTTGCCCTTGAACAGGTCTCAATAATTAATGATCTTACGGGAACAAAGGAATGAAGGAACAGAAAAAAGGCAGTCAAACAACGGTGCAGTGATAAGGCAGGGTCCTGGTTCCTCCTCAAGGGATACACATAATAATATACCTTTGAGTTCTGCAGGAACTGAGGCCCTCACCCAGGTGGAGGATGGAAAGATGCTGTTGACCCTCCTGACTTTTATCAACTAAAGCTTGGACTCTGTTGACCTTTGCCCCAATTCTATGCTGAATTTTCCTTTGCTCAAGCCCTTTCGTGAATATGCATGTACCCTTCCCTTGAAACTTCCCCAGTTTTGCTATTGGGGACACACTGCTTTGCGAAAGATCCCCGGCGTTCTCCTTACTTGCTGCAAGTAATAATGAGTCCTTTCTTCTTCCAGTCTTTGGCTTAGTTGTGTCTACTGGCTTGACACCCACCAAGAGGTGAACTCAATTTTCAGGTAACAACTATTTTACGGGAACTGCTTTAGAGACCATAATGAGAACTGCCCAGCTAAGCCAAATTAATCCACAAAACTCTGAGAAATAATGATAAACTGTTGTTTTAACCCACTAAACTTGGGGGTGCCAATAACAATCATTCACTTTCCAAGAAGACAATGGTCTGAATGAGGAAGGAATGAAAGTTACGCTGTGGAAGTGCAGGGAGGTATCCATCCTTCTTGTCAAGACTTAGTCAATGGCTGACAGTTATGACTCAGGTTGCTCATCTCTTTATAAGCTAATTTCATGAAATCCACTACCTCCCAGGTAGATACTATTATTAGCACCATTTTCTAGACTAAGAAGCTAAGGCTTTAGAGAGCCAGAAATAACTTGTTCCAGGTAGCATAGCTAGTAAACAGTGAGGCTAGTACATTCAAAATTACCTGTTCTCTCAGGAAATACTGATAGAACACCTATATGATCAAATACTTACAAAAGGGCACTAAGCTCCTTGAGTTCAAAATAGTCATTGGTTCCTGAAGATTCTGATTCCTAGGATTCTGGTGGTAGAACCATATTTCAATGACTTCCTAATAATGGGATTAATAAAGCAAAAACACAAAGAAAGTTTTCAGGACTCAATTCAATTAATTTACTGGGTATCTAAAATGTGCCCATCCAGGTCCTAGATTCTGGGAATAAAAAGATGAAAAAGACACAGTTTCTGTCTTCAAAAATATCCCAGCCCATCGGGGAGGGGGGGTGGGAGTAGGGGAAAGAAAGAAAAAAGAAAACCCACAGTACAGTATGATACATACCATTTTCAAGTTGTCTGAAGTGTTTTAAAAGTAGCTAAGAAAAAGCCCACATTGTTTCAGTGTTATCAATTATCCAAACTTACTTTAACATAAACTCAGATCTTTGGGTGTGAAATTGTTAGATTTCTACATCAATACTGCAAGTATTTCACTCAACCTAAAAGAAGTGGTTCATAGTTGCCATATGTAATCCCCAAACTTCAGCCAAAGCTTCAAGACTCCCTGAGGTGACCTATTCTTCAACAAAAAGCAACCTCATCTGAGCCACTTCCCTGCCCACTGGAACCGGGCATGATCTGTAGCTGGACCTGCCATATGACGAAGATTCCAAAATGTCAAGGAGCCACTGACTTCCGTATTTGTGCCAACACATTGCAAATATGGTTTCTTATAGTGGTGGGGCTGGGCTCAGCCCCAAAGTGCCAGATGGTCCTGAGTACTTGAGAATAAAGCCATCTGCAGAACGATTCCTTCTACGGCCGTTACAATTTGTACTGATTATAAGTCTCTATCAGAATGTGTTTAGAACTCTTAGCTATGGATAATCCTAGCCTCTTCATTACAGCTCTGGGTTTAAGACTATACTTTCAGCTGTAAGAATGGGAGAAACATATTGAATGAATATTCTGCCTATCACCCACTGATGCAGGTCCTTATGTGCATTACACCACCTCCACTGGAAACTCACAGACCAGAGGACAAGTTAGACCCACTTGTGAAAGCTAACCTAATGATGCAAGATGATCCATGGGACTGACCATGGTTTTGAATTAAACATGAAGGAATAAAATGTTAGAAGAATTAAATACTGGATTTCATTTGGCAGATGATGAGACTCTTCTTTCTAGGACAAAAAGCCTACTTTACCATGGATGGCCTAGGAAATGGGTGTACCACCACAAGCTCACCCATGAGTCATATTCACATGGGTGCTGGCTGCAAAAATAAAAACTCTTCACTGTTTATTTGATTCAGGACGTTAGCATGTGTAGTATCTCATAAGAGGATATTCTGTAGGTGATGAAATCCTTTTCTGAATCAATTTTGGCCCCAGTAGGTTGAGACATTATATCCTCACAGGGCTCAAAGCATTAAGGTACTCATAAAATTAGTTAATGACCCATTTACAAATGCCCTTTATGGAAAAAATCACTTTTCTATTCCAGGAAGCTGACATTACATTATCTTTACCATTACAATGTGATAGCATCTGAGAACTATTTACACGAAGGCACTAGCTAGACTAGAAGTTACACGAGGACCAACAATTTATTTGATATTGGGAGTAAAATAAAATACTAAAGTTATTTATTATAAGCTATCAAAACACTCTCTAGTGGAATAGTCAAGATGTCTTGCTCACATGACACAGCCATGCTATGTGGGGAAACTTCTGGCTCATAAGAGATTGCTTCTCAAAATGGCTAAAGGAATCCTAAACCAATTTCAAACTTCTATTGCAATAACCAAAGCTTTCTGTCCAGTATTTTCAACAGAGGTTTCCCAGAGAGGCTTTTAGGACATTTAAGGAATTCTGGACAGGAGTCTTGTCTGAACTATCTCCATCACACCCCCTCATCTTCCTGTGAGTTATCAGGATAAAAAGGATGTGCAGATGATCAAGACACCTTACTCTGTTGTAAGAAGAGACCAACCGAAAAGGGCATTCTGGTTTCTCCCGATCTACACGCCATAGGCGGTACAACTCAACCATTTCGTTCTGGGCTGAACCCACGTCTTAGATGATAAATATTTAATAAGAAAAGCATTCCAGATTTAATAAGGAAAGCATTCTCTGCCTATACTTTGCTTCTTTTAATCAGTACTGTTTGCCTTTTACTTGCGAAGGACTAGATCTGCCCTAAAATTCAGCCCATGATCCCAATGGCACATAAAGCTCAAAGTCCTGGTTGGCTCTTGTGATCATTACTTTATTAATAAAATTAGGGGACAGGACGAGGGCAGAAAATCCTGTCTAGGACCACTTAAGGCTGGCATTCTAAATCCTCACTCTGCCAACTTATCAAAGACAAAAAAGTAGAGTGATGGTCACTGATCATCACTACGGTTGTTGTTCAAGGCCCCTGTATTTTAATAAATGCTAGAATAGAGCACAATATCCTCTTGCCAGAAAAAAAAAAAAAAAAGAGAGATCATGTAAGTAACTCAAAGAGGGATCTCCTGTCAGAGATCACTGAATCAACAATAATTCTGTGCATTTGTGTGTTGGGAGGAAGGAGGATGGGAAATGAGTGGGAGGTGCTTTTATTTTGCTGGTAACCCCTCATAACTGCTGAGGAACTACTACTAATTGTCCTAAGGCAGGAAATTCTGGAAAAATTCTTTAAAACTGGGGGAAGGGAGGATCAAGCAGGGAATGTTATTTTTTAAGCCTTTGTCTCTCATGAGAAGAAGGCCACGGTAGAAGGACAAATAGTCTTCTTTTGCGAGATTTCCTTTGCTGTCTGTATGATGTCTTCATACAACCAGATATTTCTTCCCAGACAGATACATAAATAGTACACTCCATAAAGACATTATCTTTGTTCCAAGAAGTTAATCTTTAAAGATCTGTTTTAAAAGGATCAATACCAAAGAGGATATAAACAGAGTGCTGGACTTAACATGTGTCAGATACTTTAATTTTCCAAGACGTTTTATGCAGGGTTGGTTCCTATATGGTAGCCAGTCTTCAGGTTACTTGACAGCTTTAAAATGAGGACACACCTAAACCTGCCAGATCCCCTTAACCAATGGTCAAATTTCACAGTGCCAAGGCCAATTTGGTTCCATTTTATTTATGTGGAGCAGTGACACCTAGTGGCAGGGAAGGCAAATCACAAAAGACAATTCTCTGGTGGTACCTCCCCATCCCTCAAGGGATCCTTAATTTCTCACCGGGATTACTGAAAAAAAAAAAAAAAAAAAAAAAAAAAAAACCCCAAAAG
>NW_020173198.1:4178279-4254521 GCF_003031525.2 Neophocaena asiaeorientalis asiaeorientalis
AAAAAAAAAAAAAAAAAAAAAAAAAAAAAAGACCCCAAAAGGGCTTACGTATTTTCTTGGAGATATCCAGTGACTTATGATTAAGGGCCATCTCAGTGGGCTGGATCTACTCCAGCTTCTCTGGAAAGATGCAAACCCCGTATAGTGCTCAAGAATGGGAGGATCCATAAAGAGACATAGAAGGCACTGATGTTCTAAAGAAGGACCGTGAGTAAATAGGGCATCACAGCTCTTCAACAGCCAACTGAGGACACTGGGCGATTATCCAAAGATTCTGGAGTGAACAGCACACTGAGGACATTTTACCAGAACACGATGAGATGGAAGAATGAACTGCAAATATGAATCACCATCATAGACTCATTGGTTTTCTGCCATTAGACTGTGAGTTCCCTGAAAGCTGAAACTATTATCTTTTCCTTTTGTTAAAACCAGTTACATGTGTCTGACAAATAGCAGGTAACAGTAAATGGTAAATGAGAGGGAAGTAGAGCGATAAAGAAAATTAATCCGTCAGACGAGTACTTCTGGGAAGACGGCATAAGATAAGAAGCCTGCAATATACTTCCACTAAAGCTGAGACAGCTTTTAGCAAACTTGATGTAGTTAAGTCATAGTACTAGTAGTTGATATTCAATGAATACTTATGATACACTATTCAAATGTATTCCTCTCTTAGCATCCCCATTCAGCATCTGAGAAACCAAAGCACCCTTCATCCAGCTAGGGAGCTACAGGGTTGGGATTCTAACCAGGCACCTGACTCCAGCACCCCTGCTCTTCCCCATGATGCTATGCTGTCTCTCTTCAATAAAAGTGATTTTTTAAGTTCTAAAAAAAGCATTTAACTTACAACAAGACTTTCTTAAAGAGTGAGATCCATTATTGCAATGAAAATATGATTCACATATATTATTTCTTCAATGATTCTGTTATATCGAAGGAATCCAACCTTCCATACACCATGCACTGAACGGGCTGTCCTGGTTGGAATATCCACATACCCCCTTCAGATAGATGGAGGTAGGCACTGAGCCCTTCCCCACCCCAAAGACATTTGCTTTGTTTTGTTTTTTATGACTTCAGCATATTTTACAAGAGATAGGCTCTCCACTCCTCCACTCTCCACCACCCCCCAGACTTTTTAAGAACAAGATTATATCATTTCTTAAGAGTTCCTGGAAAATGTCTGGAAAGTGGGCCTTAACAGTTTTTTTTCACAAATTCCTTATTGAAAAACTCTTCCCTCCTGAGGCCATACAGAACCCCAATTTTTCCACCTAGGACCCTGGTCATTCAGAATGAAAGGAAAGCAGGTTACGGGTATATTTCACATTTGGGGTTCATATATGCCTCATCTGAACATGAATGAACTGGAAGGCATCCAGAGAGTTTTCTGACTTGATAATATTCTGCAGTGGAAAGATCGTAACTGGCCTTAGGAAGGAAATGTGGTATCTCCTAAGCTCCATTTGTAATGACCCATGAACTGAAGATTGAAAACTCCACTGTAATTGGCATCAACCCATACTGAGCTGAGAAGATCTGAGGTCCCCAAGAGGGGCTATGAGCACATAACCACATAGCAACTCCTCCTTAAATTCTCTTTCTCATTATTATTGTACCCAGTGTTACTGAAGAATAGCTCTCAGATACATTTTGGGGGTGCACTTACAGACCAAATCAATAGTCTCGAAATCACCTTAACTATCAATTGTGAATTTATAATCTGAATTCTTGCTACCATAGGTTTTCTGTTCCTCCTACCCTTTATTCAAGAATTATGCAGTGCTGTATTCTAGGTCTATTGTAATTTAGCATTCACAGTCCGCGGTGCCTTTGGGACTAGATTACCTCCCTACGTGATATTGTTTTTCATTTCTATGCTGACAAATACACCATTTCAACTGTCACTTAAGCAACCAGTTCAAGCTCTACTGTTATTTTAACTCCATACTGTCAAACAGGTGGATTTATAAATGTGTTACCTGAAGGAAACGTTCCCCCAAATAGCAGAAGTCGAGACTTTATTTATTTATAATTATTTGTTAGATTTGTAAAAATGTTCCTGTTGCCGGAAAGCCTCCGGCTAAATACAAATTAGAACACTTTTGAATGTAGTAAAAACAGCAGTGGCATCATTTTAATTACCCACTGGGGGAAGCCAGGCAACAAAGATGTATTTCTTTCTTTCTTTCCTTGCTTAATGTAACTGCCTGCTTAGGGATATGAACTTCCGGTCTGTGTGTCTGCCACACTGACTGCATTGCCAGCACCCATTTACCCCTTCTTAATAACATCCTGATTTTTTTTTTTTTTTGGTGGGGGGCAGTGGTAGGAGGGAGAAAGAGATTATTTTCTCTTATTTTGTAGGCTTAGGAAGAAAGTAATTCAGGTTGACTTTCTCCCAGAAGAGAAGACTAGCTCTTCCCTCCTCCTGGTCTGGACATGGTTGTGGTTTTTGCTGCCCAGCCCTCCAGAATATACTTCTATCCATTTCCATTTCTTCCAGCCTTCTTTTCCATTCCTCTTGATACTTTCCCACTAAGTTCTCTCCTGCTTACATGAGCCAGCAACAATTTATATTACTTGCAATCAAGAAACCTGACTTACATAGAAGGTTAAACCAAAAGCAAAGAAAAACAGTGTGGACCACCTTCTGGCATAAGAGACAGTATGTAGGTTGGTTTCCAAACCCAAGGGGGTTTGGACAGTATGTAGGGTGGTTTCCAAACCCCTAGACCAGTTAGGGAACCACACTATTCTTTAAAGATAGCAGAGACGAGTCACTAAAGCAGGGTTCTCACCTTCATACAGATCTGATTTTGACTTCTGACACTGCATGTACTGTACTTGAGCGAGTTCCTTCAACCTCTCTGAAACTCAGTTTCTTCATCCATCAAATGGGTTAACTCTAATGAATACATGAGAAAATGTATGTTAAGCACGTCTCTCCAGAGATAGCAATAAAGAGTGCTCAATAAATGTTGGCTAATTTGGGTTTTTTTTCATCATCTGTCAACTGAGGAATAATAATACCCACACACACTCACAGAGTTATTTTCAGGACGAAATACGTGAAACAATACTTTGAAATATATAAAGAGTCCACAAATATGAAACCGGAAAAAACAGACAAGCTGCTCTCCGGCTCACGCACAGAATTGAACTGGCTCATACAGCAAGGCAATGCTGGCCCAGCGTTTCCTCTGGTAAGGGATGTTCAGCAAGTAGTTGGAGGTTTTCATGTTCCAACAAAGGTGGGAAAAGGGAAATTACCCTGGGAACAAAGAGACCTATTTTAGGAAAGCCTCTCCTTAAAATTAGTTGTCGATGATATATTTTAGACATTCAAACAAAGAATAATTTAATGAAAACCAACATGCCCATCTCTCAGCTTAAGAAACAAAACCTTGCTAATAGCGATGAAATCCTTTGTGTAGCTTTTCCTACCACATTCCTTCCCCTGTCCCCTAATTCTTCTACATGTGCATTCATCCCTAAACTATACGTAACTATATACACACAGCTATATAATTCTTCTTGCAAATTTTAACATTATAAAATAAATGGTGGTGGTATACTGCATGGATTCTTAGGCAACTTGCTTTTTTTCCCTCTCTCTCAACATTATGTTTTTTGTGGGTTTTTAAAATTTTACTGTAGTTGATTTACAATGTTGTGTTAATTTCTGCTGTACAGCAAAGTGACTCAGTTATACACACATATACATTCTCTTTCACATTCTTTTCCACTATGGTTTATCACAAGATATTGAATATAGTTCCCTGTGCTATATAGTAGGACCCTGCTGTTTATCCACTCTGTATATAATAGTTTGCATCTGCTAATCCCAAACTCCCAAGCCTTCCCTCCCCCCACCCCTTCCACCTTGGCAACCACAAGTCTGTTCTTTCTCAACATTATGTTTCTGAGATACAACCTTTGCTGTGTATGGTCTTGTTCAGTTCTGAATAGTATGATTTCATAGGAATGTGTCATAATGATGGTGATGGACATTTATTAGATCACTTCCGGTTCCAACACTTTCTCATCCAACTCCTTTGTGCCTCAGCTCCAGAATACCTCCAGGCTAGTAGTTCTCAAACTTGAGAGTCCACCAGCATCACCTGGAGGGCTTCTTAAAACAAAGGTTGCTGGGTCCCTCTCCCAGAGTTTCTGATTCAGTAAGTCTGAGATGAGATTCAAGAATTGAGACCATATTCAAGCCCCTGGGTCCCTGTCCCTTGAAGTAAAAGGCTTTTGCTTTAGTCTCCTGGGCCTCCCTTGAGTCTCAAAAGGCTGACTCAAGAGTTAAACGATTAGGAATGTGAAGATGTAGAAACGAAGACTAGCTATTGGGTGGGGAAACTGGTACCAATTCAGACTATAAACCTGCCACGTGGCGGAATCACCAAACTCCCAGTTCCCTGAAAGACACAGATACAGGCCTGACACACAGTCCTGAGTCGTTTTTACAGGAAGCCGACCCCCTCCAGATGGAAACTGCTGACCACAAGAACGCAGACCCTAGACTGGTTAAAACCAGAAGGTTGATGATGCTTGAAACTTCACCTTGATCCCCTAAATCCCAGTACTATGCAGGCACTGATCATACATCCTGCAGCCCCCTCCCTCCCACTGCCTTTAAAACCCCTTCCCTGAAAGCCAACGGGGAGTTCGGGTCTTTTGAGCATGAGGTACCTGTTCTCCTTGCTTGCCGCCCTGCTATAAATACTGCACTTTCCTTCACCACAACCCGATGTCAGGAGATCGGCTTTACCACGTGCAGGCGAGCAGACCCAAATTTGGTTTGGTAACAAAATGTGCACTTTTAACAAGTTTCCAGGTGATGTGGGTTTTGCTGCTCCCTGGGGCCACACTTTGAGAACCATCCCTCTAGGTTATATTTAAGAGGGGAAGTGGCAGGACTTAGAATACAAACACCTTCAGCTTTGCTAGATATTGCCAAGTCGTTTTCTAAAGCAGTTGAATCGACTATATATGGGCATTCCCCACTCTCCAAATTCTCATGGACCCTGGGAAAATACCTTTATCATTTTTTTCAGAGTCGCCAATTAGTATTTCCCGCCAGGCAGAAAGCTGCTCATGTTGTATTAGTTCCATCAGACCTACCACACAGCACACACCGCAAAGTTGGTTATAAATGGGTGGATGCTTGGCAAAGCCTCCAAGTTCACCTGGCAGCATCCTTACCCCGGGGTAGAGAAGACTCCAGTCTGCGAGGCAAGAACTAAAACATCTTCTATGACAGGGACATGCGTGGTGACACTAGTTACTAATTTCCTTGGATTTCAAATTCTGCCTTTTCATCCAATAATCCTCTGTGTATAACCAAAATGGAGCTCACGCTGGCCAAGTCCCAGCTGTCCTTTGGGGTTCATATTACATGAGCACTTGGCGGGGGGCAGGGGGGTCTGTCCTCAGGGGAGAGGTAGAAACCCTCATATGTACTGAGTTTCCACCACATGTCAGACACTTGATCTCATTTAATTTCCATAGAAGTCTATGTTGCAGGCCTCATTATCTCCAATGCATATAGTTGTAGTAATAATAGTAATAACGTCATCTAAAGTTATTGAGTGCTTCCTGTGTATAAGGCACTGTCTAAGCTCCTTGTATGGACCAATTCATTTAATCCTCACCGCAGTCCATGGTATGATGAGCAGTGGTTTAGAGCAATTAAATAATTTGATCCTAGCTGCATCCCCAGTCAATGAAGTCCTAATCTGTTTGACTCCAAGATCACTGTTCCTTCCTGTTTTACCATCAGTATCAGTCACTTCACTTGTTCACACACAAAATGGAATCCCAAGTTTGGGGAGATGCAATCTCAGCTTTGTTTCTATCAGTTCAGCTGGAATGAGTCCCAAGGATTCCCAAGCCACTTTTGTGTGTGTGAGAAACACACAAAGACTTACATGAACAACTCTTTTTTTTCCCCCAAAGGAAACTAGCTAGATTCAGTGGACCAAAACTCCAACTGGAAAGCTTTTAAGGAGGGTGGAAAATAAACATGAAATTTAATTTGAAAATATATTTACTGACACCCCTCTGTCAATCAGATGTCTCCCTGGCATTTGCCCATGTCTAATAGCCGTGAACTTCAGCTGAAGGAAGGCTTTCTGCTACCGATCAAAATTATTGTATCACAGACCATTCACATTCAGAAGCCGTTGCCTTTCCTGGATCCTATTTTTTGTTTCGGGAAATACTGAGAGAGTCTTTGCTACAGACTGTGCTACCAGGCAAGATGAATGATCGTCAAAATACAGGCAGCGAAATTTTAAAATATGGATAAAGAAAAGATATTAATATCCTTTCTAAGGTAACCAGTACTGTTTGACAAAGAAATTGCCCAGTGCTTATGGTTTATGCAAATAATATATGTTAATGTCAAAGCTGCAGAGTATATAGCTTTGCATATGAGTGTTTGTGGAAAATACATGCCAATACATTTTAAACCTCATCCCCATATAAACACGACGATTTCATAAATATACAGCACCTTGTTCTTAAAAACATTTATTATAATTTTATGCAATGCAAATCCCATTAGAATAAATTATTTTTTGCTAAAATGGCGAAGTCAGCAAAATTACAGGGAAAATATAAAGTCCCTGCCATTGTGTGCTTTTCAATCACATCAAGATGAGCCCAATACCATGTTGAATAGAAGTAGTGAGAGAAACAAAGAACCCAATCAAAAAAATGGGCAGAAGACCTTAATAGACATTTCTCCAAAGAAGACATACGGACAGCCAGCAGGCACATGAAAAGATGCTCAACATCACTAATTCTGAGAGAAATGCAAATCAAAACTACAACGAGGTATCATCTCACACTGGTCAGAATGGCCATAATTTAAAAGTCTACAAATAACAAATGCTGGAGAGGATGTGAAGAAAAGGGAACCCTCCTACACTGTTGGTGGGAAAGTAAGTTGGTGCAGCCACTATGGGAAACAGTATGGAGGTTCCTCAGAAAACTAAAAATAGAATTACCTCATGATCCAGCAATCCCACTCCTGGGCATATACCTGGACAAAACTGTAATTCAAAAACATAATGCACCCCTATGTTCACAGCAGCACTATTCACAAGAGCCAAAACATGGAAACAACCTAAATGTCCATCGACAGATGAATGGATAAAGAAGATGTGGTACATGTATACAATGGAATACTACTCAGCTGTAAAAAAAGAATGAAATAATGCCATTGGCAGCAACACGGATGGACCTAAAGATTACCATACTAAGTGAAGTAAGTCAGACAGAGAAAGACAAATACCATATGATACCACTTATATGTGGAATCTAAAGTATGTCACAAATGAACCTATCTATGAAACAGAAACAGACTCACAGACATAGAGATCAGACTTGTGGTTGCCAAGGGGGATGGGGGGAGGAAGCGGGATGAACTGGGAGTTTGGGGTTGGTAGCTGCAAACTATTACATGTAGAATGCATAAACAACAAGGTCCTATTGACAGCACAGGGAACTATATCCAATCTCCTGGGATAAACCATAATGGAAAAGAATATGTAAAACAGGAATGTCTCTATGTGTGTAACTGAGTCACTTTGCTGTACAGCAGAGATTGGCACAGCACTGTCAATCAACTCTACTTCAATTTAAAAAATTTTTTTAATTTCATTGACAATTAACAGTAAGTTTTAAAGACAGAAAAACCTTTAAAGGGATTTGAGGAACTGCAGTTTATTCCGTAACTGTCAGTACATGTTCTGGACTCCCCACCTCTACCTGAATGATATCTGCATCTGTCCTAGACACCTGTGAGGTGGAATCAGGGCACAGATGATAGTCACTCCCCGCTTACTGCTTGAATAGAGGGCACACAAGCTCTGAGACTGTTGCGAGGCTGACCCCATGCTTACTTGACCAGAAGAAAGCCAGTCTGTAGGGCTGTGTGGCTCTGAGTGGCTCCAAGAAAGATGCTGAGAGAGTAGCTTGGATCCCAGTGGCGTTCTGATTCTTGGTTCTCGTTCCTCGTTCCTGCTGAGTTTCCAATTTCTGATTCTAGCCTCCTGAGAGGTCTGGCTCTATTTTGTATTAAGTTCCATGTTATACCTTTGAATCCTTATAATAAATCTCCCTTTCATTTTTCCTTAGCCTGGTTTGAATGATCTCCTGTTACTTGCAAATGAAAGGCATCAACAACAGATGCAGCTTTCACGAAGGTGGGAGCTAAAACCGCGGATCATCACTGTCTTGAAGGGCGCATATTCTGGAAGGCTTGAAAAGGGCAAGCATGTCTACGCTTTATAAAGAGATAAATGGCTCAGGGAAATTATATATCATGGAAGGTATTAAAATCACCTCTGCAATCACTAACATAATCACCCCACTCTATACAACCACAGCTTCCTGATCCCTCCAACTTGCCTATTCAACTGCTCCCTTCATGACCCCCTTGGCGTCACCAAGACATTTTGTCACGGCCCCACTACTCTTTTCCCTTTCTTTCTGTGTCCTCCCCACACCTTCGTTTCCCTCTCTGGTTTCACGGTCTTTGGTCCTTATTTCTACAATTTCCTTGATAATATCCTTGCCCTTTTGCATTTCCCTACACTCACCAGGACAAAAATCCCAGCCCCAAATGAACTATATCCTCCCCTTTTCCATGTGTTATCGGCTGAATTGTGTTTCCCCAAAAATTCATGTTGAAATCTTAAACCCCAGCACTTCAGAATGTGACTGTATTTGGAGATAGGGTTCTTTAGAGAGGTAAGTAAAGTGAGACCATTGGGGTGGGTCCAATCTAATACGAAGAGTTAGGGGAACTCCCTGATGGTCCAGTGGTTAGAATTCTGCGCTCTCACTGCCGAGGGCACGGGTTTAATACCTGGTTGGGTAACTAAGATCCCGTAAGTCACGTGGCATGGCCAAAAAAAAAAGAAGAGTTAGGACACAGACACACACAAAAGAAAGACTACGTGAAAAGAGAGAGGATGTTCATCTATAAGCCAAGGAGAGAGACCCTCAGAAAAAAAACGCGCCAACACCTTGACCTTGGACTTCTAGCCTCCAAGACTATAAGAAATAAATGTCTGTTATTTAAGCCAACCAGTCTATGGTACTTTGTTATGGCAGCCCTGGCAAACTAATACATGATGCAGGCCCCTGAGCATCGGAGAGTTGCTGGAGAAAACTACACACCTGGTCAGGATGCTTTCATTATAAAGTTATGATCATTGCCAACCCTAACTGGACCCTCGGCAGTGCCCAGGAATCCTGCTACAGTTCTCTCTGAGCAACTTATGTGTCCTATCCTTAATGACTATTTCTAATTTTTTCCAATCTCCTCAAATCTCCAAATGTCCCCCACTACACTTCCCATCCCTCTCAAGGATGACCTTAACTCCTACTGCACACTACAAGAAGGGCCATCAGAAGCAAAAGCCTTCAACTCTCTATCCATACACCTACAATCCTATCTACACAACCTGCTTCACTCATGCTCTGGTTCCCATTGCCCCGCACCCCAGCCTTCTTAGAATCTTCTCTGTTTTCAATCATTCTACCTCAACTAGCTTCTTTCCATCAGTATGTAAAAAGTGCTCAAGTTTCTCCCAGGTTATTTCAGTCTCCCTGACTATAAGACGAACATAATTACAGCTACCTTAAATGGCTGTTATGAGTGCTATATGCAAGGGTCTAGCACGTGCCTGGAACACCACAGACACATATGATCCTACTTACATTTCCATCAGAATGTCAATGTCTCTGTCTCTGTGTCTCTGTTTCTCTCTGTCTCTCTCTCTCTCTCTCTCTCTATATATATATATATGTATCTAGATTTATATTTTACATTTATATAAATATATGTAAATACTTACTATAATATATATTATATGAAAACTGTATGTCATAGATTTTGCATATAAGGAAGAAGAAATACTTTTCTTTTCCCAGTAGATATTTAAAGTTTAAAAAGAATTATTTTCATCTCTAAACTCTGACACACTGATTTAGACTGTGCTTGATGAGACCCCCAGAGAATAAAACACGTTCTGTGTCACATGAAGAGGCCAGAACATGTTGTTCAGTACAAAACCAGTGAGGTTGCTGGCACTGCTTCTGGTGATTTACATGCAGAAGTTGACACTATAAAGAAAATGCTGCCTTGGTTAAAATAAAGTACAGGTCCTTTTCCAGACAACACAGAGGGAGCACAGGGACAAAGGATGGGGAAAGTGCTGCTCTGGGACAGTCACGCTGGGGAGGATAAACTCTGGAGTGCAAGCATGGAATCTCTGTTACAACTGCTGCTCTGGCAGGGAACCACTAGTCCCCCAGCCTGGATATCTTCACCATGGAAATGACCTTTGAGCCCCTGGCCATCACCATCACGAGAAACAAGGGGACCAGCATATACAGTTGTCACTACCGATGCTCTCCTCCTTGCCACTGGACAAGAAGCACCACATGCCCTGTGTCACGCATCAGTACTGCTCTGACTCGGCCAGTTCAGTCCACTCCCTTCACCCTGAGGCCAGCATGCCCTGATGCCCGAGGAGGAAGAAGAACCACTGGTGCCTTCCGAGTAGTTACTGGAGAAGCTGTGTGGCCAACTGTGTGTTCAAGAATCTGGTGGTCACTGCACGCACAAGTTCTGTAGAAGATGTTCTTTGAAGTCAGAGCTATGTCTCAGGACAACACCAGGCTGATGGTGGTGATGCAGTGACCAGCAGACTGAGGGGCTCTTCATCCACGGTGGGCATGTCTGCAGAGCTGTGGAAGGTGGGCCTGTGTCAGCGCTCCCTCAAGGTCAAGCTAGCAGTGTCCCACATCTGGCTCTACTTGGGGGCCATGGATAGGACATGGGAAGATGCGATTTGCTCACAGAGTCTCCAGGCCAGGCCTTGGCTCTCCCTGGAAGTGTCCTGAGTCTGTCTGAGCCAGACCACTTCATTAACAGGCCTCTCTGTTATTGTGTTTGTCATACAGGGATGTGTGGTTTAGCCAGTGTGCTCCCAGCCCCGGACTCAGTGAGTTTCACTCTCCACTCAGTCCTGCTTCTCCAGGGCTGCCAAGACAATACCAGGCCACCCACACCCTGTTGCCAGATACAGTGCTAGCTCCACCCACCCTTGTTCCCTCCTAGATGTACTGCAGACCACTCGAGTCAGGTCTTCTATTGTTTTCTACACTGTATATAAATTTGATTACTTTCGGATTTTTTCACACACACACACACACACACACTGTATTTTATTTTTTATTTTCTGATTTAAATAAAAACTGAAAAGGCAAAAATATGTAAATATATAAAGAACAGTGGCCTTAGAGGAGATTTCCGGCAAGTCTTATAAATCCAATATATAATAGATCATCCCAAATGATTAAAGGAAAATTAAGACTGGGAAGAGTTGTGTAATGAGATTCACACCTCATTCCTGTATTTCCTTTTACCTGTGGCCCTTCTTGCTTTTGGACAGATAACAGTCATTGTCAAGGGGTGGCTAAACAGAGAGAAGCACAGAGTCCTTCTCTTGCTTTTGTCTTTGAAAAATGTAGACCTTTGAATTTCAGAAACCTAAGCCCTGAGGGAAATCAGGAAGCAGAAAATACGATGTGTAAGTGCATCCTGTGAATAGAAAGAAGTCCCTGGGCTAAAAGAATCAAGGGCACAAATATGACCATTGGTACCAATTTCTAGGAATCCTTTTTCAGCAAAACAGGGATAGGACTAAATGTCAAGAAGAAATTGGGGCCTGAATTGCCAGTCTCTTCCTGAGTTATTGTTATGAAAATGAAAGCAAGAACCCAGAGGAACACCACCAGCCCCACTACCCCTCCCGCATATGGAAGAACAAGTGTTGAGATACAGACACACTGTGAGGGGACTAGAGGAATCTCTATAGCCCAGTGGTTCACAGCAGGGGATGACTCTGACCCTGAGGGAACAGTTGGCAATATCTGGAGACACATCTGGTGTCATAAGTGGGAGGGAGGTGTTGCTACTGGCATCTATTAGGTAGAGACTAGAGATGCTGCCAATGACCCAGCAATGCACAGGACAGCCGCCAACAAAGAGCAATCTGAACCGAGATGTCAGTGGTGAAATTGTTGAGTAGAATCAGCTACATAACTGCAGGACCCAATGCAAAATGAAAATGTAGGTCCACATGTTCAAAAATGTCAAAGTGGTGATGGCAGAGCGTTAAACCAAGCACAGTTCTTTCTAAGCATGTGGACCTGAGAAACTACACAGATTGCACATCCATGAAGCCATTCCTGCTGCTGAGAAGCCTGTGCAGGTAGCCCTTTTATCATCAAAGGGCCATGAGGCCATCCCCCTAAAAGGAAGTCTGGGAGTGGCTGGGCTTCCCTGGGACTGTCCTCTGACCTGCAGAAGCTCCAAGGAAGAGATCAGACGTAGACATATCATGTACCATGAATACAGAGGAGGACAAAAAACAAGTAGATTTAGGAAGCCAGTCTATGAGGCATCAGATTCATCCAACTAGAGAAGAAAAATCTCAAATATGCAAAGCTCCCCAACTGTGACCGCAGGAGAAATAAAAGCGTGTTTCTAAAGGCATTGGTCCTGAGGAAATGGTCAGGCAAAAAGTTATAAAAAAATCAGTAGAGGGCTTCCCTGGTGGTGCAGTGGTTGAGAGTCCGCCTGCCGATGCAGGGGACACGGGTTCGTGCCCCGGTCCGGGAGGATCCCACATGCCGCGGAGCGGCTGGGCCCGTGAGCCATGGCCGCTGAGCCTGCGCGTCCGGAGCCTGTGCTCCGCAACGGGAGAGGCCACAACAGTGAGAGGCCCGCGTACCGCAGGAAAAAAAAAAAAAAATCAGTAGAAAAAGAAATGTTTCTCTAATTCAGGGGTCCCCAACCTCCAGGCCGTGGACTGCTACTGGTCCTGTTAGGACCTGGGCTGCACGGCAGGAGGTGAGCAGCGGGTGAGTAAGCGAATCTCCACGTGCCGTTTCCCATCTCTCCCCACCGCTGGCACTGCCGCCTGAGCCATCCATCCCCCACCTGTGGAAGAACGGTCTTCCACGAAACCAGTCCCTGGTGCCAAAAAGATTGCGGACCGCTGCTCTAAGTTTCCTAAATTCTTTCATTTGCTAAATAGCAGGACAGGTGTTTGAACCCAGATCTGCCTTCTCCAGATGCAGGAAATTCAACAATAAGCAGGTAGGTCCCAGGAGGTCAGTGAGCAATTGTCAGTGGGTCAAACTCAGGGCCGGGACCATCCCTCTCTCTGCACAGGACATGACCGTCACCATGAGCTGGTGGGATGGGAGAATGATACATTTCTAGGGATCTCAACTTTCAGCAAGAGGAGGGAGATCATTTAAATCCTTCTTACTCCGTGGGCATTTCCTCAGGACTCCAGGCCAGGATCAGACTCTGTAATGAATGTTGAATCCCTTGCCCTGTCTGTTCTACAAACAGCCAACCCATGGTGTGAATGAAAGACATCTCTCCCGTTAGTAAGAGCCTTCGGGTTATGAATGAGAGACCACTTCCTTCCAGAGCATCCCTGGAGCACGTGTCTAGTGAAGTTGAAATTTCACCTGGGACCGCACCTCTGAGTGACGACTAGATTCCATGGATGAATGACCATAGAATCACCAGCACAAAACAGACGGGACACGCATTTTCACAGGCAGAAGTCAGTCTGATGAGCCCATTAGAATTAGGAAGGAATGGACACAAGACTTCCAGGGGCAGAGGGCAGGGAGGATTTGTGATCTCTTAGTGTACTTCATCTTTGGAAAGCTGCCTCTCTGCAGGGCAGACATACATCAACAGAAACCATCCAGGCCTTGGTGGGACCATGACCCTTTGTGGTTTGCAGCATCACCCAGGGCAGCCCTCAAATGTCATATAAGAGCAAAGGCCGGGACTGCAGTGGATTGATGGAGGAAAACCGTGTGTGTGATAACACATTTTGTGTGTGTGTGTGTGTGTGTGTGTGTGTGTGTGTGTGTGTGTGTGTTATGGTTCTTCCCAGCCTTGCAGAGTTGCAGACTCTGAAGCCCCCACCAATGGATCAACCCTACTGTGTTTCTTAAGCCAAATCCTCCTGGGAAGATGATGGTCTTACCAATAGCTGGGGATTGGGGGACCCTAGGCCAATCCTCTCTGACTTCCATTCTTCTGCCTCAGTTCCCCTGCCTCTCATGCAGGTGGTGAAGAGTCTGGAGTCCTGTAGGGAACTGCAGTCTGTATGCCCAGTCAGTTCACACCCTACTTAGTTCTCTGAAGTGACCTTTTCATAGTAAGTTTGACCTCCATCCTCTCTGTCCCTCTCTTTAATCTGTCTCCTCTTCACACACCCCAGCCTGCCAGCACAGGCCTGTCTTCAGGGATCACCACTCCTGAGAACATCTCCGGATGAGAAACACAAAGATAGAAAGTGGGAGTGAAAACAGAAAGACATCAAGACTTAACTGAACAACCAGACCCAAAATCGGGAGCTTTTACAGTGTCACACGGTGGCTAAATGCAGACACCCAGGGAGTTTCTTTTCCCTCTTGCTTTTATTTTCTAACTTTCTCGTTTCTTTATCGAAGATTTTTACAGCAGCACTGTTTATTCTTATCTCTTGATATATAATAGAACTGACACCTCTCATAGGAAATGGGCATATTCTCTCCTTGGCCAAAATAAATGACATGTAGGCCAAAAAAGATGCTTGCCACCCTAGAGATACTTCGGACTGGTAGAACATTTACTCTGCAATTTCCATGGTCTTTTACAAACATTAAGTCATCGGTCCCTCCCAACACTCTGCTGGATCCACATTTCACTGGTGAAGAAATTTTGGCCAGGAGAAGTCAACTAACTTCCCCAAGATGGCAGTGAGTGCCAAGGCAAGGGTTTTATGACTCCCAAGTTCCAGAAACAGTCTCATAGGAGAAAAATATTAAGTAAATCGTATCACAAATGCATAATTATAAACCACAATAAGTAAAACTGGAGCTGTATCTCCAGCAACAGATGATGAGTCAAATAAATGATGGTTCATCCGTATATAATAAATGACTAGTGTACTCAGTAAAAATGAATATGCATAAATACATTTACATATTTACAGTATGTGCTCTATATACTGATACATAAAAGGAAAACAGGTTGTAAAATATGATCCTAATTTTCTTAGAAGAAAAACAATAGACATAGCCCAGACTTCTAACTGCTATGGATACTGCCCTTCTTCTGGGTACAGACCATCCTGTTAGCCCATCCTTTAGGACAGGGATGGGAAAACCATAGCCCATGGACCAAATCCACCCTGCTATCTGTCTTTCCAAATAAAATTTTACTGGAACACACACACCCACTCATTTACATATTGTCTGAGCCTCCCTTTATGCTACAACGGCAGAGCTGTGTAGCTGTAGCAGACACTGTATGACAGCAAAGCCTAAAATATTTATTATCTGGTCCTTTACAGAAAAAACTTGCCAACCCCTGTACTAGCCTACCCAGGAATCTGAGGGTACGCATGTTCTGACATTATAGTATCTGAAGTCCCATCTAAGTGCCCGTCTTTGTGTGAGCATTTTGCAAGCATCCCTCACTTCATTAGCTCAACAGGCCTGTAAGGTAGGTACTGTTATTAACCTCGCTTTGTGTAATAGGGCAGAATGAATCTGACTCCACACTGGACCTGTTTCTTTCATTGTAACCTTTATATTCTATTGCTTTTGCTACAAGTTAAGAATGTTGCCTATAGCCTGAAGTACACAGAACAGCCCATTCTCAAGGCTCTGGCCTTTAAAGGTATAACAGTTTTCCATTCTATAAAGATAAAAAGTTGCAGAACAGAGAAGAACATTTGTCTTGTTGGAGGTTGTTTACAGGAACATCGTGACCTGACCAACCCGGACAGTTGCAAGAACAAAGGATTCCGGCACCAAGAAGTTTGCAACAACAAACCACACCCCCTCCCCTTTCAGTATAAAAGAAGCTTGAATTCTAACTTGGGGAAGATGGTTCTTTGGGACAGGAGTCTACCATCTTCTCAGTCTGCTGGCTTTCCAAATAAAGCTGCTATTCCTTGCCCCAACACCTCATCTCTCGATTCATCAGCCTGTCGTCTGGCGAGCAGTATGACCTTGGACTCAGTAACGTTTGCAGATGAGAAAACTGGGGTGCAGGGAGGGTAAGTAACCTGCCCAAGATCACACCGCTGGTAGAAGAAAGAGTTGAGATTCAAATGGAGCTTTCACAGGCAAGGACACACTGACTCCAAAATTAGTGTAAGAGAGACTCATATGCTTCTCCTTACCTTTTGGTTCTAACCTCTGGCTTCATAAATAGAGCCACTTCTAGCCTTATCTCTGTCTGAAGTCCTGTAATTCTGTCAGTATCTCTAACTTTGGACATAAATGATTAATAATATTAATCAGATCGGACATCAGTAGGAACGCCGCGGTGCAGCCAGGGCAAACCACAAGTCTGGACGGACATCAGAGGTACAGATGGCAATGGTATTGATCACCGCTGGAGCAGTCAGCTGTCAAAGGAAGCTTCTGGATGAGGGCCACCACCTGAGCCTTGACTGTGGAGGGTTTTAAAAGCTAGGACAGTGGGGGAAACACAGTCCAGCAAGAAGGCATAGGGTATGCTAAGAGCAGAGCTGGAAATGGTCTCATGGAATGCTCCCTAACACTGAAGGTACCAAAGCCTGCAGGGCAGTGGAGGAAAGGAAAGGGGAGGGTAGTAAATCATAAGTACACGTTTAGCCCTTATGGTACAGTCATGAACAAGCATTTACACAGTGGTATGTATATTGTTTTACAATAAATTCCTTTCACTTTAATTTCTCCTTTATATTACAATTAGGTCACATAGATTTTTAAATTATATGTGTGGATTGGTTACATTATCTATGAATTTCATTTCAGGGGGTCCTACAAAATATTTTTTATAAAAAGGGAACACTGGGTTAAATGGATGTTGTAAACCAATAGCCTAGTACATTCAGGGAATAGTAGGGGTTCCATGAGGCTGAAGCTGGGTGGAGGGTTGGAGATACAAGTTGTAAGAGGATGAGTTGAGTGAGATAGGAAGGAAGCAGATTATGGGAGAATCCTTGGGCACAGAGGCCATTTTACCATGAAGCTAACGACACTGAAGTTTGAGTTAGCCCCTCACATGCTTGGGGCCAGTCCAAGACCTTGGGAGGAACCCTACAACATACTCAGGTGGTCATGTTTTGTTTTTTTTTTTTAATTTGAAATATATTTTAATGTCCATTTTGCTTAAAGAGGGTCTTCCCCAAAATTGCATATGGAGGGCCCCACAAACTCTGGACAGCTCTGCTTGGGTGGAATCCATGCTTCAACAATGTGGAACACAAGGGTGTGTTTAAGCAAAGAAGTGACAAAACCCCTGGTGCAGAAAAATCACTGGGCACTGTTCTCTCAAGGAGATAAATGTTCTTGCTTCTCATTTCCCATTCCACAGCAGTGAAACAGGCAATGTGGTTCAGATTTGCTTTGTGTACCATCCACATATGGAACTAGATACATCGCTGCATGGTCATGATGGCCCATCCGCCATCATGCTCTCCCATCCAGCAAGTCCCACACACCCGACTGTCCCAGACGCATTTCCCTCACGGAACAAACGAACTATTCCTGGGTTGGAGGGAGGAAGACCAGTCCTTGCACCAACCCTAGCATGAGGACACATCTTTTTTTTTTTTTTTTTTTTTTTTTTTTATGACATTAAAAACACAAAAATAGAACAATACTCTGCTCAGAATAGCAATACTTAAAATTTTATTTGCTCTCAAATTTTATAAACCACTGTGTACTTAAAATATATTTGAATAGGATCTTAGAAAATTCAGTATTGTTTACTGCTTAACTACTTTAGAATTTCTAACCACTGACCCCAAATAAAAACTTTCTATAGACTGTTTTAAAAACAACTGTGACTTCTTTGTTTTTGTTTTGCGGTACGCAGGCCTCTCACTGTTGTGGCCTCTCCCTTGCGGAGCACAAGCTCCGAACGCGCAGGCTCAGCGGCCGTGGCTCACGGGCCCAGCCGCTCCGCGGCATGTGGGATCTTCCCGGACCAGGGCACGAACCCGTGACCCCTGCATCGGCAGGCAGACTCTCAACCACCGCGCCACCAGGGAAGCCCCCAGTACACATCTTTATATTCCTCATACCTTCCTGAATTTGTGGCTCCATTGCCTGGATAAGGCACAACTACACCAGCACTCATTGCAAATATGTTCATTCACTCTACAACCATCCTTTGTACTCCTGCTACATACCAGGTCTTGTGGTAGATGCAAGAAAGATGGGCAACAAGGTGATTCATGTGTAGTTTTTGAAGTCTTTGCACACCACTTACTAGCTAGGTGAATTGTGCATGATGTGATTTCAAATTTACCTTTACCATAAAATGGAAATGATACCTGTGAGCATCTTGTATTTCTGTCTGTCCCACAAGTCTTTCTCTTTCTTGTTTAAGTTTCCACTGTATTTCATAGTTATCTTTTTGAGGTAGAGTTTTCATACGATAAGATGCAGTTCTTAAGTGTTTAGTTTGATGGGTTTGGATAACTGTGTACGTCCAAGTAAACTCCACTGAAAACGAGACATAGAACACTTCCATCACCCCTGGAAGTCCCTTTAGGCCCCTTTCAGATCAATCCCCCCCGTCCCGAAACAACCACTTCTTATTTCTATGACCGTGGATAAATATTTTCATACGTAAGTATCTTTTTGTGTCTGGCTTCATCTCAACATCATAATTATACATTCACGTTGTCATATATACCAGTTGATTCCCTTACTGTTGTTGTTGAGTGTTATATATTCCATTGCCTCTGTATGTCCACAATTTGTCTATTCATTCACCCAATGATGGACATTTGGGTTGTTTCCAGAGTTTGGCTATTGTGAATATAGCTGCTGTGAGCACTGCTGGGCAGGTCTTTTTGTGGCCACGTGATTACATTTCTCTTGGGTAAATATCCAGGAGTGGAATTTCTGGGTCATTGGGTAAATGGATGTTTAACTTTATAAGAAATTAATGAACAATCCTCCAAAGTGGTTGTAACATTTGACACCTCCCCCAGCAAGCAACGTAATGTTCCTGCAGCCTCTCCATATCCTAACTCTTGCTTTTGCCCATTCTGGCTTTTCTTTTGTTCGTTTTTACCATTCTAGTGGTTGTATGATGGTATCTCATTGTGGTTGGAATTTGTATTCCTTGTTGACTCATGATAATGAACACCCTTTCCACCCACTTATTGGCTATTTGTTTATCTTCTTTTACGAAGTGTTATGTTCAAGGCTTTTGCTCATTTTAAGGTGCTTGTGGATTTGTATTGTAAAATTTGTAGGCACTGTTTATATGTTCTGGACATGGGTTCTCTGTCAGATAGCTGTACTGTGAATAATGTTTATCCAGTCTGTGAGCTGAACCATAAATGTAACCACACCTACCACCAGGAATTTTCAGTGATATGAACCAACAGAATCCTCTTTTTTAAAGTTCAATTAAATTGAATCTCTGGACTCTGTCCTTTTCAAGTGGGAGTCTTGTTTGACACATTGAGAAATACCTACCTCACAGAGTAGATGAGATTGAATGTGATAATACATGGAAAGTCTTTAACACAGGATCCAGCCCATAATTAACTGTTTCTGTTGGTTTTACTAACATAAAAACAAATAAACAACAAAAACAGCCCTTTCTATGATCAAGAAAATAGTATTTCTATAGGAGGGGAGAGGCAAGAAAAAACTCTTGAGGATTTATGGGCCAATCTCGTGACTGAATATAGAAAGGCATGTCAAATAAACTTTCCAACGAAAGACTGGAAGATTATTAGGCAATAGTAAAACTTGGAAAGGAAGATGGCAGAAGGGATGCAGTTTCTAGGCAAAAGGAAGGGTATGAAAAAGTTCAATGGGATGCAAATACCTGTGGCATTTAGGCAAGGCTGCAGTGTACAGGTTGAGACATGATGGGAAATGAGGTTAGGGACGTAGGTGAGGTCAGATTATTGAGAGTCTTTGCTACACAGTGTTTGTTCTTTGTCCTACAGACCTAGTTTCTCAACATGCGTCCTCAGAGCAGCAATATCAACACCAACATTATCTGGGAGCTCATTACTATTGATCAAATCAAAATCTGAATTTTAAAAACACTCCATGTGATTCATATTCAAATAAAGTCTCTAGAGCACTGCTACAGACCAGGGGTCCCCAACGCCCGGGCCGCGGACCAGTATCAGTCCGTGGCCTATGAGGAACTGGGCCACACAGCAGGAGGTGAGCAGCGGACAAGCCAGCAAAGCTTTATCTGCCGCTCCACATCGTTCCCCATCGCTTGCATTACCGCCTGACCCACCGCTGGCTCGCATTACCACCTGACCCATCGTTCTCATTACCGCCTGACTCATCGCTCGCATTGCCGCCTGAACCATCACTTGCGTTGCCGCCTGAACCATCACTTGCGTTACCTCCTGAACCATCGCTGGCTCGCATTACCACCTGACCCATTGCTCTCATTACCGCCTGACCCATCGCTGGCTGGCATTACCGCCTGAACTATCCCCACCCCCACCACACCCCCGTCCGGGGAGAAACTGTCTTCCAGGAAACCGGTCCCTGGTGCCAAAAAAGTTGGGGACCGCTGCTACAGACAAGGAGAGTCATCTGAAGATCTGAGCAGGAGAGTGATTTGATCAGATTTACGGGTTATGAATTCGGAGGCAACACAGAGAATGGTCTGGAGGAGGTTCGACCACAGACAGGAAGGTCACTTAAGAGTCCACTGTTGTTAGATCTCACCAGACCTCAAGAGTTAGAGTCATTTTTGATTAAAACACTTTCAGAGCTCAACTTATACTGAAGGTATCCCTATAATATTGTTCTAAGACCTTCCTGGAGACATTTACTAATATTACTAAATCCTACTAATAATCATTATCATTATAATATCGAGAGTTATCTGACACGTAATGAATAATGCCAGGCACTACAAAGGGTACCCCCTGCATATTATTTCTAATCTTCATAACAACTTTGAAATGCCGGCAACTACAACAGACACGTATCTGTCTGCCTCCTCCGCACCCATTTCCCATTTAGATCCAGGGAAGACCCTTATTTTCAGCCAAGTGGTTTGACTGGGACTGACAGCACCCCTCAGTTCCTTCTTAATAGTCTTGGTGATTGGTTCAGGGAAGGTCATGTGATCCGGTGAAAGCCAATGAGAAGCAAGAAAAATGTCTGGGGGTCCTTACGAGGAAGAAGTTCCTGTAGGAGCTGCCCAAGGAGATGTTCACCCTTTCTATGTAAACTGTGATAGGAAGGTGAGAACCTGAGACGTTATTTCTGCTACTATGAGGGAAGCCACTCTAAGGATACAACTGCCACTGAAGACCAAAATTACAGAGAATCACAAAAAATATAGCTACATTCCCTGATGAGAATATGAAGCTCTGACTAGATCAAGCCACACCTGGAATGAGTGACTTCCAAAATTTTCTGTTAAAGAAACCAATTCCTGTTGTTATTTAAGCCAGCAGTTCCGTCATTGTCACCAACTGTTTCCCAATTGACAGAGTGCCGTCTTTTTCATTTTCCAGCTAAGAATCTGAGAATTAAAGAAGCTAAATTATGTGTTTGACCACACAGTGGATATTTAAAATCAAATCTGTCTCACCCAAAGTCCATGCTCCTTCAGCTAAGTTTTGATCCTTCTCAAACTTAATTTTTAAATCAACATTAAAAAACATAAATGAGGAATAAGATTTAATTGAAAACTATATGCTGCATAATTTGTACAACCAAGGGGGAAAAAAATCACAGCTTGAGAAGGTGAAACATTTTCCATCTTCCACTTATGTACTTATTTAATTTTAACTTGCTAAGTCATTCAGGCAATATCTGCTGAAAGCCTTTATTACATGTGGACACTGTATTAGAAACATAAAAATGAATAAGAGAATGATCCTGAATGCGTACTCTCCAAACAACAAAGCCCCCAAAAAAGAAGAAAAAAAGATAGTTTTTTTTTAAAAGGAGAAACAGATAAATCCGCAGTTAGGGTTGGAGGCATGAACACCCCAATCTCGGCAAATGATAGAACTACTAGACAGAATATCAGCAAAGGAACAGAAGTTCTGAACACAATTAGCCAACAGCATCTAGCGGACACATACGGAACATTCCATCCAACAAAGCAGAATACATATATTTTTTCGATCACCACAGAGCATTCACCAAGAGAGAGCATACTCTGAGGTATAAAATATATCTCAAGAAATTTTAATGAATTGAAATCATACGAAGAATTTTCTTTGACCACAGTGGAACCAGACTAAAAAGCGATAATAGAAAGACAACAGGTGAAATCTCTGAACACTTGGAAAATGAACACCATGCTTCTAAAAGCAAAAAATTTATGAGTCCAAGGGAAAGTCTCAAAGGAAATAAAAATTACTTATAACTAATAAAAATGAAAATACAAAATATTGGGGATGCAGCTAATGCAGAGCTGTCAGCAAAATCTATAGCATTAAATGCTTACTTCAGAAAAAAGGAAAAACAGCAAATCAAAAAGCTAAGCTTCTCAGAGCACAGGGAGATCAGCTCGGTGCTTTGTGATGACCTAGAGGGGTGGGATAGGGAGGATGGGAGAGAGGCTCAAGAGGGAGGAGATATGGGGATACATGTATACGTATAGCTGATTCACTTTGTTGTACAACAGAAACTAGCACAACATTGTAAATAAATATATTTTAAAAATATAATAAAAAACCCCAAAAAAAATTTTTAAATAAAATTTAATTTAAAAAAAGCTAAGCTTCTACCTCAAGAAACTAGAAAAAGAACAAAATAAACCCAAAGCAAGCAGAAGAAAGCAATGATAAAGAGCAAAAATCAACAAAATTGAAAATAAGAAAACATGGAGAAATCAATAAAACGAAAAACTGCTTCCTTGAAAAAAATCAATAATATTGGTAAAACTCAAGAAAAACTGGTGACAATAAAAATAGCAAAGCCAAAATTCACCAATATCACAAATGAAACAGGGGATACCACTACAGATCTTACAAACATGAAAAAAATAATAAGGAACAACCATGTACAACTTTACATTCATAAACTTACCAACTTAGAAGAAATGGACAATTCCTCAAAAACCACAAACTACTAAAATCAGTGAAGATGAAACAGAAAGTCTGAATAGTCCTATAACCATTGAAGAAATTGAATTCATATTTTTAACACTACTGAAAAAGAAAATCTCCAGACCTAGGTGGTTTTACTGGAAAATTCTACCAAACATTTCAAGAATAAACACCAACTGTACATAATCTCTTCTTAAAAATAGTAGAAGAGGGACCACTTTTCAAATCACTTCATGAAACCGGTATTATTTTGTTTAAAAAAAAAGAGACAAAGGCAATATCAAAAAGAAAAATACAGATCAATATTTCTCATGAACTTAGATGCAAAAACCTTCTAAAAATATTAGCTAATTCAACAATGTATAAAAAGAATTATACACCATGACCAAGTGCGAATTACTTCAGGTGTGTAAGGGAAATTGAACAGCATCCCATAAGGGATCTCTTAGGATAGGAAGCCCCAGTCAGTATCCAGTAAGTAGCATCACAAAAGGAGCCTGATTCCGTCACACCGCTTTGCCACCCAGAAACCAAACAGACACAGGCACCAGAGTTTTGACAAACAGCGAAGTTGCTGATTGGACTGGCTTGGTCCCCAAAGGCCCTTTGCATCCTACCTGAGGCTGTGGTCTCCTTGACCTTCTAATGCCAACCTAGGTCATCCTCTTCTCCAGCTTGAGAAAATACTCTAATAACAATAATAGTAACTAACGATTATTAAGTGCTAGTAGCAAGCGTTAGCCAACGAAAGAAGCTCATTAAACATTATTTCACTTCATCATTCGTGTTACGTGATCGAAGGACCCCAGAGGACATAAGGGCAAACAGAAGAAAACCCTAGAAAAATGCTGTGCGATTCTGGGGCAAGTAACAAGCTGGAACATGACTGTCCACATTCAAGGATAAATTTAAAAGAGAACGAACACCACCTCCACCACCACAAGAGGCTTGTGAAAAGAATGTGGAACTTTGAAGGAGGATTTATACATAACATACAACGAGCAGAGGAGGATCATATTTTCAGGACCAACTGCTCGGGAAATTTTACATACCATCTGCTTTTCACTCTCAAGGAAATCACAGAAAACACAGACCCTGTAAAATAAGAGGAAATAATAAGACAAGTTACTGCGGGAGAAGTAAAAGAGACGCTGATAGAGTTAGGGAATTAATTCAAGGAAAGAAATAACAGTTCACAGAATTAAAACATTAAAGGGGCTAAACAGCTGAACTGACAATTCAGGAAATTTCAACACCTTCTTGAGCAAAACAAATTGAAGAAGCTCTTTCTGAATGCACAAGAAAAAGGAAAGGAGATAAAATTAATTAGAAATGACTTTTATAGTGGTTCCTATAAATATGTTGATGACGGTGAGACAAAATACAAACTCAAAACCCTGAGGAAGCACATAGGACCAATGGGATAGAAGCTATGACCACAGCCAGGGTGGTCACAGTTGGTCCTCACTTCGTACAGATGAGGCAGACCTTTTATAAGCTGCATCCTGCAGATGAGCAAACTGAGGCCTTAATAAGCTAGGTACCCGCTCAGGGTTACGACGCCTGGGAACAGAGCTGGAATTCACACCCAGAAGTCAGTCTGCCTCTAGAGGGAGGGGTGAGCAGGGGGGGACAGAGAGACAGAGAAGAGAAAGTGGGGGCACAAACAGAAGGAACCTAGAAACCACAAAAGGGAAGAGCTCATTTACGAACCAAAGAAAAAAGTGAAAATACAACCACATCTGGATACACCTTGATACCGCGCAAATTGGTTCCAGGACCCCTACCGATACGCAGCACAGCAAATACAAGTTTTGCTTTTCAGAACTTTCTGGATCCCCCATCCACTCACCCACCCAATGTTTCCCCATCTGAGGATGTGGAAGCCTCGGATGAGGAGGGCCGACCGTATGCAGTTCTGATGAAAACCTGTTGCAACCAGGCGACTGTATATTCGGATAAGTTGAAACTCCCTGAGAAAGCAACAAAAAAGAAACTCTCTTGACAGAAACTGACCAAGAAAATGAAGCCCTCACCGATGACCTTTCATGAAAGAAAAGAAAAGTCTATAAGAAAACTCAATAAAATGAGGAATGAATTAAAAAATAAAAATAAAAACCTCCCTTGTGAGGAAGGCACATCATAAAAGCACCAAAGTCATGAACTGAGTGCTGAAAAATCTGCACATAAAATTCTCCTGACCTCCGGCACCTGGCACAGTGCATCACCTGGAAAATATTAAGTGCTTGAGAAACATGAGCTCCATCATATTCAGTGATGATAGGAAGGCGGAATTCTCATTAAAGTCAAGAACAGGAAAAGGAAATTGTCTCAGTTTTTCTTTTAACACCATTCTAGAAATCGTTGGCAACGTGAAAATATAAGACGAAGCAATACTGGATAAATTTTGGAAAGGAAGAGGTAACTATAAGATTATTTGTGGATCATACATGCCACTAAGAAATCCAGATTCCACTAAACTTATTACAATTGTTCAGTAGGGGGTCCAGGATACATATCATTAAATTATTATATGTTTATATATTAAATTATGCATATAATTTAAAATCTTCTAGCTTCCCCAGATGGCAATAATATCCAATACCCGATTACCGCATTTACAATAGCAACAAAAAATGTAAAACACCTTGAAATAACTTTGTAGAAAAATGCACACAACCCAGATGAAAACTATTTACCCTTTGATGGAGAATATAAAGCTAACAGAATACACTGTTATATAAGCCAAGTTCTTAGATAGGACAACTCAATACTGTATCAACTTTTAAGTCCTTACACATTGACCTACAAATTTAATATCACTGAATAAAATCCCAAAGTGATTTTATTTGGAACTTCACAACATTATTCTAAAATTTATCAGCAAGCATAAGAAGATCAGGATAGTTCAAAAAATATTGCAAAAGAGTGAGAAGGAGGAAAGTTGCAGTTTTAGAGAATAAAATATACAGTGACAATTTAAAAAAATTGTTCCTGAGACCGTAACAGAGGTAGATCAATGGAACATAAACACAGAGGTAGATCAATGGAACGTAATTTTTAAAAAAGAAAAGAAAATGACCCAAATATATATGTTTAGTGCACCCTAAAGATATCTCAGATATGTAGGAAAAGAACAATGTTTTCAAGAAATAAACTTAGATAAGACAGGCTTAAACCACACCTCAAGGTCTTACACAAAGATAATTTGTAAATGAATGAAAAATTGAAAAATAAAATAATAATAAACTGAAGAAAATGAAGTGAATATACACGTCATCCTTCCCTGCTTTGTTTTTCTCCATAGCACTCATCAGTTTCTAAAACATTTTATCAGTTCTTTATTATTTCGTTTACTGTCTAGAATACAAGCTCCAAGAGGGCAAGATTTTTAACTATCTGTCCCCAGTGCCTTGGAAAGCTTCTAGTATGTAGTAGCTGAGCAAAAAATGTATGTTCAATAAATGAACAAACAAATAATATCAGATTATGAAAAGTACAAGGAAAAGAAATACGCATAAAAGGCAAATTAAATTTTTCTCTTCATCAAAAAAGGCAAATAAGGGCTTCTCTGATGGCACAGTGGTTAAGAATCCGCCTGCCAATGCAGGGGACACGGGTTCGAGCCCTGGTCCGGGAAGATCCCACATGCCATGGAGCAACTAAGCCCATGCGCCCCAACTACTGAGCCTGCACTCTAGAGCCCACGAGCCACAACTACAGAGCCTGCGTGCCACAACTACTGAAGCCTGCGCACCTACAGCCCATGCTCCACAAAAAGAGAAGCCACTGCAATGAGAAGCCCGCGCACCACGACAAAGAGTAGCCCCTGCTCGCCGCAACTAGAGAAAAGCCCACGCGCAGCAACAAAGACGCAACGCAGCCAAAAATAAATTTTTTTAAAAAGGCAAATAAAATTATATAATTAACGGATAAAATATCTCCAACCTTAAAAGCTGACTGTCTATGATTAAATCACTAGCTTTTATAGGACAGTAAGAATGAAAGTGAACAAAGATGACGTCCAAAAGAAAAAATGCTAATGGCCGATGAACATTTAAAATGTGTAACATCACAAACAACCAAAGAAATATTAAAACTGAAACGTACTTTGTTTCTCCTCTGACTGGTAAAGAGGGATCACACTCTGTCTTTGCCCAGTATGTGAGGAAACTCTTAACACCAGTAAGCAGAAGTAAATTTTGGTACGATTTTTCTGGAGAACAGTGAGATGTGTTCAATTTTATATAAGCATGCCCGTTTACCAGCAATGCCACTTCGAGGAAATTGTCCTACAGAAAAGCCTGCACGAATACAGTATTCAGACAAATAGGAACACAGATTTTTGATGCACTGCTATCATAATAATAAAATTGCAACAACTTAAATGCCTCTGATATCAAAGAAGATGCACTCTGCTGCATACGAAGGTGGGTCAGAACTGCACAAATACTATCTGTGATAAGCCGAGCAAAAGACAGGAAGTTACGGGCTTCCCTGGTGGCGCAGTGGTTGAGCGTCCGCCTGCCGATGCAGGGAGCGCGGGTTCGTGCCCCGGTCCAGAAAAGATCCCACGTGCCGCGGAGGGGCTGGGCCCGTGAGCCATGGCCGCTGAGCCTGCGCGTCCGGAGCCTGTGCTCCACAACGGGAGGGGCCGCGACAGCGAGAGGCCCGCGTAATGCAAAAAAAAAAAAAAAAAAAAAAAAAAAAGATAGGAAGTTAATGAACAGTATGGGTGCCTTGTCTGTGTGTCTATACAACAAGTGGTTCTCAAACTGTGGTCCCCAGACCAGCAGCATCAGTATTATCCGAAACTTGTCTGAAATGCATATTCTCAGGCCTTACCCCAAACCTACTGAATCAAAAACTTTAGGTATGGAACTCAGAAATCTGTGTTTTAACGAGCCTTCTAAGACACTCTAATGCACAATAAAGGTTGAGGACCACTGGTAAATCTTGAAAGATAGACACCAAACTGTATATAAAAGCTGTCTTGGGGAAGAGTTTCATGCGAAATTTCATTTTTCTCCTTTATATATTTCTATACTCCAACTGATATGTATCAGATTTGAAATTAGGAAAGTTATTTCCATCAGAGAAAGAAAGAGGGGGAGAGAGAGGGAAAGAGATTGAGAGAAGAGTGTGAATGACCAGTAGAAAAATGGACAAGAAATTTAAATGGGTGATGACACTCCCACAAAAAGGCAAAAAAATTTCTAATAAAGGTACTTTTTAAACATTCACTTTGACTAGAATTAAAAGAAATCTGTATTAAATTTTAGCAATTGTTTCCACTTATCAGATAAGCGTCATTAAGAAAAATACTAAAACTGAATGGATTCACTGGTATAGTGGACCCAGAGGCTTCTGACAAATGTTACAGAGAGAGCACTGGAAATTTATAGCAAAAGGTATAAACCTGGCCATGTATTTGACCTGGTGACCCAAATTCTAAGGATTTCTCCTAGTTAAATATTTGAGGGTACGTTTCTTCAATAATAATGAAAAATAAATTGAAAGCACCCTAAATATTTTACCATATAAAATTGATTAAAAGAACTATGTTATACAGTGCTGCCGTAACATAATTATTTCATTAAAAAGGATGGCACGACTACAGATATATTGACATAGAAATATACTAACATGTAAATTATCCAGAAAAAAATATACCTGTCAATATTAAGCATTTAATATGTCAGGCAGTATTCTAAGAACTTTATAAAGAATAACTCACTCAATCCTAACAACAATATGAGAAAGTAAAATTACCATCTTACAGATGAAGAAACACATTTGGAGAATTTGAATAACTTGACCATCAGGTTATGAGAAGTGGGGGCCAGCTGTGCTGTCAGCCTCCACACTGGTAATTGCTGTGCACATAATATCATTTATATTGTTGATGATGGTTCATGGAGAAAAAGTCGGAAAGGTTAGCCACTGCAACAAGAACAATGGTTATCTCTGGATCATGGAATTAAAGGCAATTTAAATCTTGTTTTCTATCAGTTTATCTTTTGTCTCTGAAGATTATATAAGACTTGTGCTATGTAAGTGATATTTAACTGCGGACATATTTTTTTGTATATTAACAGAAAAGAATGAGGAAGAGCTCACTACGAGGGTAAGACCTACAAAATCCAAGCAACAGAGAAGAAACCTTTGAAAGGCATGGAGTTTTGAAAAGAAATGGTACTTCAAAGTAACAATGAGAAACTGAATGTGGGTGGCATGGAAACCACTTATAACACCATCATCCCACTTCAAGACTGCAGCTACCAAAAAAGGTAAAGCTCAGGAAAATTTTGGTTCCAGTCTGCTCCATGAAAATTAAAATGGCAGCTTTTCCTCACTGAAGAGACCCCAACAATTGGGGTATTCAAATTGCACGGGACGTTCCTGCTCCATATACAACATCAACAAGATTATACTTGGATTCTTCCAGAAAGCCTTTACTTGCTCATTAAAAGAGGTCACATATGTTCATACCTGTGTTCTGCTAACAACAATCTCAACTCAATGTCCAGGGAAACGCTGCAGGAGTAGACAGGTGGGCATTCTGATGCATATAGGTCTCTGGATGAGACTGTGTCACACTGGGATCACGGGCTCCGAGAGAGGACTGGAGACAAACATCTGAATAATTAGGATGCTGCAGAGACTAATATGTCTCAGCACTTCCCAACTGCCAGCAGTCGGTATTCAGATTTCTCCAATCGAGCCATACTAGGGCATCCAAACCCTTTCTTTGTGGGTGAACCTGTGCTTGTGGTAGATTATATGATTGTTCAAAGTTTTCACTGCCTCTCCCTATGCAAGGTTTATTTTTCTCCACCCCACTAACATCAAAATTGTCCATGTGACTTTCTTTGGCTAATGAAATAAAAATATAAGTTTCCCATAAACACTTCCAATCAGAAGCTTTAAGAGTCACTTTGCGCTTACAGTATTCAGCTATTATGTTCTCTTTTCTCCTTGCCATAAAACCACTGATACAGCAGATAGGTGCAGCTCTATTAGCCTGAATCCCAGAATAAATAAGTTGTGTAGCATAATTACAACTGACCCACAATGGACATGAAGTGTGAGGAAAAACCTGTGTCGTTTTAAGCCAGAGACTTTGGGGCAATTTGTTACTGCAGCAAATCTCAGTATAAACTGACTGATACACTACCAAATCCCTGCTTTCATACTTGGAGACCCACTCAACACCAAGACTCACATCTTCCTAGAAGCTCTAAGAACACTCACAAGAGTGTTCACAGAAGCTGGCCTGTGTGCACCTTCCCTGTTGTAGCTGAAGGAGTTTTTAACTGTCCTTTGGATTTGATGATTTGAATCACTGATCCCTCTCTGGAATAAAATGGCAGGCTGATTTCCTTACCCCTTCCTCCTACCCTAAGCTCACCATGTAATTATACCAAAAACCTCTCCTTTCTTCCAGAACGTCACATGCCCTCTGCCACTCCTGTGATGACAGGATATGAGAAACAATGGACAGCTTCACCAGCAGAGAATGAAGTGGGCTTCAGACAGCAGCCAAAAGACGACGAAACAGGAAAGCCCTTGTTACAGTCAATATCCTCGAGGGCTTTTGGTTTCTCAAGCCTTGCATAAAGAAATTTACAGTTTGAGTAACACTGTTTTCCAAGAATCCAGGATTCCAGCTGTTATTCATAGTTCTACCCACTGATGACAAAGCATAGCTGTCACTGGCAATAAAATGCAAGCATCTGCTTTCTGAATGGTTTATGAGCAGTACTTTTGGACCTCTGCAAACCTATCACTTGAGTATTACAGGGGAAGACTTGGAAGGAAATGAAAATACAGGGAGCTTTGGGAATGGTCAAGAGGCATTAGTAACAACAATAGCAAAAACAATACCAATAATATTATCATTATTAAATATGATAGCTAACAATAGCTCTTGCTGGATGGCATATAGTGTTCTAAAGTCCCCACTTGCATTAATTCTTCTGCCATTCCTAACTTACCTGAGAATAAGGTACAATTTATTATCCATACTTTAAAAGATGACAAAATAGAAGATTAAAAAGGTAACTTGCAAAGGATCATATCATAATTAAATGGAAGATTTTGAATTTGAGTCTCTTAACAGCAAAGTCCAAGCACTTATTCATCATATTATATTGCCTGAGATTAAGGCTACAAATAAATAAAAATACCTGGGCATTCTTCCATATCTAGAATCTTCTTTCAAGACAAGTAACATAGATGAAGGAGAAAAACTTACTGTGTAGATGGCGTATGTTTGAGTCCAAACAGTGGCAATTTTTCACTGTGTGATTTTGAATAACCCACTTTAATCACTCCTAAAAGATGTTACCTCATTTACAGAACGAGGAAAATGATTCTCATTTTATCAATATAAGATTGCAATGAAAACAGAAAGTGGTAATAGATGGGGACAACTATAAAGTCCAAAATGCTAAATAAGTGTCATTTATAATAGGTAGTTCATTTTTGCAGTGCCATAATTGCTTGCTCCATGGCAACAATGGACTGATACTGACCAGCTCTATTGGACCAAAGACAGGAAGTCTGAGTATAATGTACAATTCACAGCATCCGCTGTCTTCTAAACTGGAGTAGCTTGTAATAGACCAACACTCCCACCAAGAGCAATGATAGAAAACCAATAACATATCAAAAGTCATTCGTTTGAAAGCACCAGAGTTTCTGTGGCAGTCAGAATTTAAAATCCAGACCCCAGAGAAAAGGAAAGCTCGCTGAGGTACCCCAACTCTCTGAACGCTGGTATTTTCCACAGGACATTTGTCAATTTTTGCCGCAGGTTAGGAAGCTGAAATGATAGGCAGGTGTAATTGTTACAAGGGATAGAAACCAGCAGAGGTACAGGCAATTTCACAGGGCTGGGGTTAAATTAAGTTGGGGTTCAGGGCTGCCAAGTGAGCCAGAACTTGAGGAGCAAAGATCAGAGACAAGGAAAGAATAGAGATTTGAGACCCATATTCAGTACCAGTTTTCTTCTTGAGGCATTTACCTATAAACGTCACAGAACAGGTTAAGAAGCCAGACTAAAAGGGATGAAAAGAAAAAAGATTTTTGACAGCCTCACAGTGCTAGAGAGACAAAAATTAGATTTGAGGACCTGCCAAGGAGAACAGTTCTAGATGTGATCAGCCCTAAGTTGGGACACCTAGAGGGTGAGACCCTAGGATGGAGGTTGAACAAAAGGTAGATTGACCCTTATAAAGAATGCAATCCAACCTCAAGTCAGCTCTACCCATGATGGTATGAGATGATTTGTCCCCTGCTGCCTGCTATAGAAAAAGGTGAATCTTCTCTGAAGAGCAATAACACCATCCAGAATTTCTACAGTTTGACATCCTTAATGTCTAACGTCTACTGAAATTACCAGAACATATCAAAAAGTAGGGAAATAAATACACAATTAAAAGAAACCCACAAGTGACTTAGTTATTGGAGTTACAAGACTCAGATTCTAAACTTCGATTAGAATGTCCAATAAAATAGATGAGATATTAGACAAGTTGACCAAACAACTGAAATATATAAACAAGAATAAAATGGAAATTCTAGAGCTGAAAACTACAATAACTGAAATTTAGAACTCAGTACGCAGGTTAAACAGCAGATGGGACACAGGTGAAGAGAGCTGGAAGAATGTATGGGTAGAAATACTCAGAATGAAGCATAAAAGGTAAAAAAAAAGATGACAAGTACAGAAAAGAACATGAAAGAGATATATATGTAACCCTGTGAAAAGGTTTACCATATATGGAATTTGAGTGCTACAAGAGAAAAATACGGAGAACAGGACCAGATCAATATTTGGATAGATAACAGCTCAGAATTCTCTAAAACTGGTGAATAACATCAAGGTATGGATTAAAGAAGTGATACAACTTCCAAGAAGGACATCTATAAAGAAAACTACACCTAAATACCTCATATATAAATGATTGAAAACGAAAGAAACAGAAAATCTCAAAGCATGAGGTTGAGGGGATATTGTCAAAAGAGCAAAGTTTAGACTAACAGCTGACTTTTCAATAAAACTGTGGTAGCCAGACACACTGGAATGGCACCTTGAAAGCAGAGAAGGAAACAACCACCAACCTAAAATTCTATACCTAGAGAAAACATTCTTCACTAAAGAATAGAGCAAAATAAATGAAATGGATTAATTGAATAAAGGTGAAATAAAAATATTTCCAAACATACAAAACTTCAAAGAATTTATTGCCAATAGACCTGCACCGAAGAAACACTATAAGGAATTATTCAGGAAGGAGGAAAATACTTCCACACAGCAACAAGAAATGCAGAAAGGAATTTTTTTTAAGTTTAAATATGAGAATTAATTTAAAGAAACATTGTACAAAAAAGTATAAAGTTTTGTAGTATATAAGATATATGTAAAATTAAAATACATGACCACAATCACACAATAGGCTAGAAGGGATAGAAGAAGTTAAAGTGTTCCATAATACTAGTATTATTTGTGAATTGATTAATATTAGACTGTAACAATCCAAAGATTCATGTTTTAATCTCTAGGGAACCCATAAAAGAATATCTACAAACTAATAGATGGGGAAAACGGAATATTTTTTTAAAAGGTTGAACTAACCAAAAAGTAAGCAAACAGAGAGAGAGAGAGAGAAAAAGAACTATAAAACATAGGGAAAATTAAAGATAAATGGCTAGGGCTTCCCTGGTGGCGCAGTGGTTGAGAGTCTGCCTGCCAATGCAGGGGAAACAGGTTCGTGCCCCGGTCCGGGAAGATCCCACATGCTGCACAGCAGCTGGGCCTGTGAGCCATGGCTGCTGAGCCTGGGTGTCCAGAGCCTGTGCTCCGCAACAGGAGAGGCCACAACAGTGAGAGGCCTGCGTACCGCAAAAATAAATAAATTAATTAAAAATAAATGGCTATGCTATATAAAAATTGCAACATATCAGCAATTAAATATAAATAGTTTAAATGAACCAACTTAAAGTACCACACTGAATTAAAATTAAAAACTATATACTGATTTTGGGCTTCCCTGGTGGCGCAGCGGTTGGGAGTCCGCCTGCCGATGCAGGGGATGTGGGTTTGTGCCCCAGTCCGGGAGGATCCCGCGTGCCGCGGGGCGGCTGGGCCCGTGAGCCATGGCCGCTGAGCCTGCGCGTCCGGAGCCCGTGCTCCGCAGTGGGAGAGGCCACAACAGTGAGAGGCCCATGTACCAAAAACAAGAGAAAAAAAAAAAAACTATATACTGATTTTATAAGAGACATACCTTTAATATGAGAACAAACAAAGACTGGCAGTAATGGGCTAGGAAATGTTACAGCTTGCAAACACTAAATAGAAGAAATTGATGTAGCTATAGTTATAAAAGGCAAGGTAGACTTTAAAGCAAGACATACAACTAAAGATAAAGAAGAATATCTCATACAAATAAAATGGTCAATCCTCTTGGAAGATATAAACATTCTAAATTTGTCTACAGCAAACAGTATAACACCAAATATATAAAGCAAAAAAGGATATAACTAAAAGAAGAAATAAGCAAACACATAAATAGAAGACTTTCACAAATTCTTCCAGTAACTAATAGTAAATGGTAGAGCAAGCAAAGCAAAATACTAGAATTAAGTTTTTTAAATCTTAACATGATTAACAGTATTTACCAAAATGAAATATATAGAATGCTACACTTAACAATGATATAATAAACAAAATTTTCAAGTTTATCTGAATGTTTATTAAAATTTATCATATTCTGGATCATAAAGTAAGTCCAAGAAAATATAATTCAGAGTATGTTGTTTGACTACATTAGAATTCAGCAACAAATCAATAATAAAACAAAAACTAGGAAATCAAAAATGTTTAGAGACTAAACAATATAATTGTAAACAAACCATGGGGAAAGACCTTATCAACATGGAAATTAGAAAATAGTTTCCTGTGAATCTTAATGAAAATAAAATTAGTAGAACGTAGCTAATGTTGTAATTGGAAGGAAATTTATAACCTTAAATGCATCTATTAGAGAATAAGAAAAGCTGAAAACAATAATCTACTAAGTTAAGCTCAAAATATTAAGAAAAGAGCCAAATAAACTAAAACAGAAGGAAATAAATAATAAATGTAAGGGCAAATTTAATATTAAAATAGAGAAAAATCAAAGAAGGTGGTTCTTTGGGAAAAAAATACAATTTCCTAACCACCTAGCAGATAGTCAAGAAAAGAAAAAAAGGAACAGCATAAATTACAATATCAAGAGTGAAAGGGGCATCAATCCTCAACTAAATATTAGCAAAACAAATTCAACAGTACATTAAAAGGATCATACAACAATACAAAGTGGGATTTATCCTAGGTATGCAAGGATGGTTCAATTTGTACATACCAATCAACATGATCCACATTAACAAACTGAGGAATAAAAATCATACGATCATCTCCATAGACACAGAAATAGCTTTTGGCAAAATTTAACATCCGTTTGTGATAAAAAAAAAAAACAAAAACTCTCCAGAAAGTGGGCATAGAGGGAATATACATCAACACAATAAGGACATATATGATGAGCCCACAGCTAACATCATACTCAACAGTGAAAAACGGAAAGCATTTTCTCTAAGATCAGGAACAAGACAAGGATGCCCACTCTCACCACTTGACAAGAAAATGAAATAAAAGAAATCCAAATTGGAAAGGAAGAAGTACAACTGTCACTGTTTGCAAATGAAAGGATATTACACATAGAAAATCCTAAAAGATGCCACCAAAAAACTACTAGAACTCATCAATAAATTCAGCAAAGGTACAGAATGCAAAATTAATATACAGAGATCTGTTATACACTAACAATGAACTATCAAAAACAGAAGTTAAGAAAGAAATCCCATTTACCATTGCATGAAAAGAATAATATACCTAGAATAGATCTTAACTAAGGAAGTAAAAGATCTGTACTGGGAAAACTGTAAGATGCTGATGAAAGAAATTAAAACAGATAGAAATATAAACTGTGTCCAAAGGTTAGAAGAATTAATATTGTTAAAATGACCAACCTACCCAAGAAAATCTATGAGATTCAGTGCAATCCCTATCAAAATACCATGGCATTTTTCACGGAACTAGAACAAATAATTCTAAAATTTCTATGAAAATACAAAAGATTCTGAATAGCCAAAGCCATCTTGAAAAAGAACAAAGCTGGAGGTATCACACTCCTTGACTTCAGGTTATACTACAAAGCTACATAATCAAAACAGTCTGGTTCTGGCACAAAAACAGACACATAGATCAATGGAACAGAACAGAGAGACCAGAAATAAACATACGCATTTATGATCAATTAATCTATGACAAAGAAGGCAAGAATACACAATGGGGAAAAGACAGTCTCTTCAATAAATGGTGCTAGGAAAACTGGACAGCTACATGTAGAAGAATGAAATTCGAACATTTTCTGATACCACCTACAAAAATACACTTAAAACGGATTGAAGACTTAACTGTAAGACCAGAAACCATAAAACTTCTAGAAGAGAACAGAGGTAGAACACTCTTTGACATAAATCATAGCAGTATTTTTTGGATCTGTCTCCTAAAGCAAAAGAAATAAAAGCAAAAATGAACAAATGGGACATAATTAAACTTAAAAGCTTTTGCACAGCAAAGGAAATCAACAACAAAACAAAAAGACAACCGGTTGAATGGAAGAAAATATTTGCAAATAATATGACCAATAAGGGGTCAATATCCAAAACACATAAATAGCTCATACAACTTAATATCAAACAAACAAACAACTTGTTTTAAAAAATGGGTAGAAGACCAGAATAGACATTTTTCCAAAGAAGATATACAGATGGCCAACAGGCACATGAAAAGATACTCAACATCACTAATCATCAGAGAAATGCAAAGCAAAACCACAATGAGATACCACCTCACACCTGTCAAAATGGCTATCATCAAAAATTCTACAAATAACAAATGCTGGCAAGGACATGGTGAAACAGGAACTCATACACTGTTGGAGGAAATGTAAATTGGTGTAGCCTCTATGAAAACAGTATGCAGGTTCCTCAAATAACTAAAATTAGAACTACCATATGATCCAGCAATTCCACTCCTAGGTATATATCTGAACAAAAAAAAACACTAATTTGGGGCTTCCCCGGTGGCGCAGTGGTTGAGAGTCCGCCTGCTGATGCAGGGGACGCGGGTTCATGCCCCGGTCCGGGAAGATCCCATGTGCCACGGAGCGGCTAGGCCCGTGAGCCATGGCCGCTGAGCCTGCGCATCCGGAGCCTGTGCTCTGCAACGGGAGAGGCCACAACAGTGAGAGGATCACGTACCACAAAAAAAAAAAAAAAAAAAAAAAAAAGAATTCCTGTTCAAAGGACAATATGAAGCAAAAGGACATGTCACAAACTGCTTGAAGATATCCAACATGGAACTTCTATCCAGAATACATAAAGAGCACCTAAAAAATCAATAAGAAAAAAAATTAATAAACCATTAAAAACAATGGGCAAAAGACTTAAAGATCCACCTCACAAAAGAGTATAGTCAAGTGTTGGATTAGCATAAGCAAAAGTACTCAATCTCATTAATCATCAGAAAAATCTTAAAAGCCATAATAAGATACACTACAACCATCAAAAAAAAAAACCCTAAAAACAACTGACAATACCAAGTGCTGGTAAAGATGTGCAGCATCTTGAACTCTCAGACACTGCTGGGGTAATTTAAATCGTCAGCAGCAAATTTCAAAAAACTATCACCTAAATTTGAAAGTACACATCATGACCAAGGAATTCCACTATTTGGAATACACTCAACAGAAATGTGTATATATGCCCCACAAAAGAATGTTCAAGAATGTTCATGGTAGCACTGTTTATAATAACAAAAACCCAGACTCATCCTCAACATTCATCAAGAGTAGAATGGATACGTTATTTTCAGTATACTCACACAACGAAATACTACACAGTGATGAAAAAGAATGAACGACAACATGAATGGATCTTACAAACCATGTGGCACTAATGAAACCAGATGCAAAAACTGTAACATTTTATGATTCCATCGATGTCAAGTTCAGACAGGCAAAATTAATCTGTGGTAACAGAAGTCACAATAGTTTAGGGATTGGATGGTAGTGATGGTGTGGGATGCAAGCGGGTAGTGTTCTATTTCTTGATCTGGGTGCAAGTTACATGGGTATATTCATTTGTAGCAATTCATCATAGTGTACGTTCAGGTCTTATGTACATTCCTGTATGTGTTATATTTCCATTAAAAATTACTTTTAAAAATCCAGTTCTACTCATTACTAGCTTTTCATGAGATAATAAAAAAGAAAAATCTCTTTTGACCTGGGTTCTTTTATCAGTAAAGGGGAAAACTGGAATTATATAAGATCTTTTGTAGCAGTCATTTCAACTTCTGGTAGAAAACATCCATGCCCGCCCTACTCCCAGATCAGGAATTTCAGGTAGAATTGATCCCCAATCCCACAAAACCCAGGCCTGGCCAATCAGAGCATTCCACCTCCTGGCCACATCATTGACTGATTAAGAAATGAGCATATAACCCAAACAGGATCGATGATTTTAGGGCAGCTTTTTGATGGAACTATTCGACAAGAACAGCAAAGGTTACCACTGAGACTGATGAACTAGTGAACACAACCCTTAGCATTGCTATCACACTGTGAGATTCTGCCTGAGAACAACAAAAAAAACCAGAAAAAAGCAGAGATGATGATGATGATGATAGACAGATAAATAGACAAAAGATGACAGATGGAGCCGTAGACAATACACAAGTGATGGACAGAAAGAAATAGAGAATAAGCAGATTATTCACAGAGACTGACTTACGACGACATTATTTTTGAGAATCTGAATATAGTCACATCCAATCTTGGACTTTTCAGTTTTGTGAGCCAATAAATTCCCTCTTTTGCTTGAGGCAATAAGTTGGGTTTCTGTCATGTGCAGCCAAGAGCCCTAACTGTTAAAATTTCCAGCTTTAATTCCATGACTTAGACAATGCATTCCAAACTTTCCCAAATAAGCATCCTTTATGGCCTAAGGAGAATGAACAATAGATTCAGGAATCAAGCCCTTCTGCTTGCAAGCTTGAAGTTCCTCTGAAGTCTCATACATTATTTAAAAAAAAAAAAAAAAAAAAAAAAAAAAGAAAAAGAGGGCTCCCCTGGTAGCGCAGTGGTTGAGAGTCCGCCTGCCGATGCAGGGGACGCGGGTTCGTGCCCCGGTCCGGGAGGATCCCGCATGCCGCGGAGCAGCTGGGCCCATGAGCCATGGCCGCTGAGCCTGTGCATCCGGAGCCTGTGCTCCGCGGCGGGAGAAGCCGCAGCGGTGAGAGGCCCGCGTACCTCAAAACAAAAAGAAAATCATGCAAATTTTCAAACCTATTCCATAATATTCTGTCTTAACGTGAAAATATTTCTTCCATATCATCGTGTAAAATCAACACTGTATTATTCTGAAGTTATCCATGCCACCCATATAGTACCGCTACTCCTAGGGGCAGCATATCCCTGCTTTAAAAGAACAGACATAGGGAAGGGGTTCAGACTCAAATTCCTACAGGGGTCAGGCAGGTAAGACAACAGGGTACAGAAGAGGGTGAATACAAGCCAGCCAAGGCGGGTAGCTCAGCTCCACTCCGTTGTGGCTACCTAGGAATGTCTTTCCAATCCCCATGCAGGCCAAAGACATCTGCAAGATGAGTAAAGTCTGGGCAAGACTCCTTCCCCACCTCTGATTTTGAACGCACACTGCTCTATTTTTCCATCTAAGACTGAGGCAATACTTACACAGTTGCTAACATCCGTTCTCCAAACACCCAATATTTTTCTCCTTATAAAAGATATTTCTTTTAAACAGAGACAAGGCATAGAAGCTTTGGCATACATTTATTTAGTGAAACTATATTATACTTTCTGAAAATCAGATCGCTTTACCTATACAAGTTCTAGAAGGAAAATGACTCTATTCCAACAGGCACCCTCACATTTTATGTGACATTTTTAACAGCCTCGAAGTTCCAACCTCAACCAGTAATGTCTGAATTGCTTTTAATTTAGCAAGTATGGAGCAGAGAATAATCTGGCAGCTCCTTCTTAAAACATGTCAGAGGCGGGGTCCTCCCAGGAGAATCTGGTGTTCATAAAAGTAATTTTTTCCGTTCATTCTGCTGAGAGCCTCCTCTTATAGCACAGTCATGTGGCTGTCACTCTTGAGGCAGACACCAGCCTCTGAAATTACAGGGTGATTTTTCGATGGTTTTCTTATTTTTTTTAATAATATAATCAAGAATTTGATCTGAACTATTAAAGAAAGGAAAAAATTAATTTAAAAACTGACACCCATGACCTTTAAAATTATGTACTGTGGGTCTTGCACAGCATGCATTCAAAGGTGACTGTGTGCCTATCTGTAATAAAATGTCCTTTATGGGGAGCAAGACCACATTGTTCAAGAGAGTCCATTGTTAAGAAGAAGGTTTGGTAGGTAGATACTGAAAAAGTAAAGCGTTACCTACCCTGTCGCCCAGAGGTCCTCCAGTATTTTAGTTACAAATCATTTCAGAATAATAACAATGGTGATAATGATAATGGTCTAGGTTACTAGACTGAGTACTTAGCATCTGTAGAACACTGGGCTAAGTGCTTCAGGCACATTTTTTTATTTAATCCTCTCAACGCTTGAGGGCAGGTACGATAATATCCCTTTGACTCAAGAGGAGTCTGAGCAAGTCTCAGAGAAGTGACTGGAAGCTGCCAGAAGTTTCAAAGCGTAGACTCCAGTCCACGTCTGACGCCAGAAACTATGTTCTCAACCACTCACTGACTATGAAGTCGGAGCGCCCTTCTGAAATCGGCTACCCAGCTTCGACTCTGCACAGATTCTGATCTTTCCCCCCAGATCTGGCCATTTTCCTGTCTATTCTCGCTCAGTGACTATCACCAGCTTCCGTTTAGCTGCTCCAGCCAGAAACCCAGGAGACATTACTGATTCATACTGTATCTCCCTCCCTCCCTGCCCAAATTCAATGCAGCTCCAAGACTTGCTGATGCTACCTCTTCGAAAGCAACTGTTACCAATTCACTTCTTTCGCCTCTCTACCGCCACCAGCCTTGTCCAAGCCACCAACACTTCTCTAACCCAACAGCCTCCACCTTCCACTCAGTCCGTGTCCAGTCTGTGTTTATGCGGCTGAAATCTTCGAGAAACGCAAACGCCACCCTTCCTGCTCAAAATCATTGGACGGTTCTCCGATACTCTCAGAATAAAGACTGGAAGCCATAAGCTGGCAATGCCAGCCCTGCACCCCGCCTGGCACCACAACCCTCCCCACTTGCCTCACCCACCTTCCCCTTTTCCTGTCTGTACTCCGGAAGCCACACGGGACTCCTGGGTTTCTGAAAGCTCTGTGCTCCCTCTCTGGTCACAACTGTCGTGCATGCTGTTCCCTCTGCCCAGAATTCTCTTCCCTTCCTTCTCACCCGGGTAACTTCTATACGTCCTTCAAGTTCAGCTCATTATCATTTCCTCAGGGAAGCCGAGGCAGGGAAGGTTGGACCAGGTCAAAGCCCTCTCACAGAACAGCTTACCGCGCTGGTGAAACACTCACCACTATTACGATGTTCTATTTATGTGTGTAACCACGTGATGCCGAGCCCACTTATTTGGACTAATCAGAAACAAATTCTTTCTGCATGTCTGAAATTTCTAAGTTAACCAACAGTCAGAGGCAGCTTGGTTAAATGGTAGGCATCCATGTTGGGAGGTCAGGGACCTGAGTTCAAATCCTGACTCTACCTACTAGCCGCGTGACCTTGAACAAAACACTTCAACTCCCTGATGCTCAGTTTTCCCATACATAAGATGAGGATGGTGTCAACACTCACCCCTTCCCTCCCAGGGTTGTTATTAAGCTTAATGAGGCAGAGAGGTGAAGATATTAGCTCATCCCTCCCGCCATGTGGTAAGGATCCAGCTAGCATTTATTGGAAGCTTCACTTCCAAGAAAGATTGCTTAGTAATAGAGCAAATTGCAGGTGGTCCAAAAGTACAAACTTCCAGTTATAAGATAAACAAGTATTAGGGATATAACATACAGCAGGATGACAATAGTTAAAACTGATGTATGGTGTATTTAAAAGTTGTCGGGAACTCTACTCAATGCCCTGTGGTGACCTAAATCGGAAGGAAATCCCCAAGAGGGGATATATGTATACGTATAGCTAATTCACTTTGCTATACAGCGGAAACTAACACAACATTGTAAAGCAACTATACTCCAATAAAAATTAATTTTAAAAACCCAACACGGTCAATCAACTATACTGCAATAAAATATTTTTTTCAATAATTGCAATTATCAAAAAATCTAGAAACAATAAATGCTGGAAAGGGTGTGGTGAAAAGGGAACCCTCCTGCACTGTTGGTGGGAATGAAAATTGATACAACCACTATGGAAAACAGTATGGAGATTCCTTAAAAAACTAAAAATAGAATTACCATACCATATGACCCAGGAATCCCCCTGCTGGGCATATACCCTGAGAAAACCATAATTCAAAACGAGACATGTACCACAATGTTCACTGCAGCACTATTTACAATAGCCAGGACATGGAACCAACCTAAATGTCCATCAACAGATGAATAAAGAAGATGTGGCACATATATACAATGGAATATTACTCAGCCATAAAAAGAAACGAAATTGAGTTATTTGTTGGGAGGTGGATGGATGTAGAGTCTGTCACACAAAGTAAGTCAGAAAGAGAAAAACAAATACCGTATGCTAACACATATATATGGAAACAAAAAAAAAAGAAAAAAATGGTACTGATGAACCTAATTGCAGGGCAGGAATAAAGATGTAGACATAGCGAATGGACTTGAGGACACGGGGTGGGAGGGGTAAGCTGGGATGAAGTGAGAGAGTGGTATGGACATATATACACTACCAAATGTAAAACAGTTAGCTAGTGGGAAGCAGCAGCATAGCACAGGGAGATCAGCTTGGTGCTTTGTGACCACCTAGAGGTGTGGGATAGGGAGGACAGGAGGGAGGCTCAAGAGGGAGGGGATATGGGGACATACGTGTGCATATGGCTAATTCGTTTTGTTGTACAACAGAAACTAACACAATATTGTGAAGCAATTCTACTCCAATAAAGATCTATTAAAAAAAATAGGGCTTCCCTGGTAAAATGGTAGGCATCCATGTTGGGAGGTCAGGGACCTGAGTTCAAATCCTGACTCTACCTACTAGCCGCGTGACCTTGAACAAAACACTTCAACTCCCTGATGCTCAGTTTTCCCATACATAAGATGAGGATGGTGTCAACACTCACCCCTTCCCTCCCAGGGTTGTTATTAAGCTTAATGAGGCAGAGAGGTGAAGATATTAGCTCATCCCTCCCGCCATGTGGTAAGGATCCAGCTAGCATTTATTGGAAGCTTCACTTCCAAGAAAGATTGCTTAGTAATAGAGCAAATTGCAGGTGGTCCAAAAGTACAAACTTCCAGTTATAAGATAAACAAGTATTAGGGATATAACATACAGCAGGATGACAATAGTTAAAACTGATGTATGGTGTATTTAAAAGTTGTCGGGAACTCTACTCAATGCCCTGTGGTGACCTAAATCGGAAGGAAATCCCCAAGAGGGGATATATGTATACGTATAGCTAATTCACTTTGCTATACAGCGGAAACTAACACAACATTGTAAAGCAACTATACTCCAATAAAAATTAATTTTAAAAACCCAACACGGTCAATCAACTATACTGCAATAAAATATTTTTTTCAATAATTGCAATTATCAAAAAATCTAGAAACAATAAATGCTGGAAAGGGTGTGGTGAAAAGGGAACCCTCCTGCACTGTTGGTGGGAATGAAAATTGATACAACCACTATGGAAAACAGTATGGAGATTCCTTAAAAAACTAAAAATAGAATTACCATACCATATGACCCAGGAATCCCCCTGCTGGGCATATACCCTGAGAAAACCATAATTCAAAACGAGACATGTACCACAATGTTCACTGCAGCACTATTTACAATAGCCAGGACATGGAACCAACCTAAATGTCCATCAACAGATGAATAAAGAAGATGTGGCACATATATACAATGGAATATTACTCAGCCATAAAAAGAAACGAAATTGAGTTATTTGTTGGGAGGTGGATGGATGTAGAGTCTGTCACACAAAGTAAGTCAGAAAGAGAAAAACAAATACCGTATGCTAACACATATATATGGAAACAAAAAAAAAAGAAAAAAATGGTACTGATGAACCTAATTGCAGGGCAGGAATAAAGATGTAGACATAGCGAATGGACTTGAGGACACGGGGTGGGAGGGGTAAGCTGGGATGAAGTGAGAGAGTGGTATGGACATATATACACTACCAAATGTAAAACAGTTAGCTAGTGGGAAGCAGCAGCATAGCACAGGGAGATCAGCTTGGTGCTTTGTGACCACCTAGAGGTGTGGGATAGGGAGGACAGGAGGGAGGCTCAAGAGGGAGGGGATATGGGGACATACGTGTGCATATGGCTAATTCGTTTTGTTGTACAACAGAAACTAACACAATATTGTGAAGCAATTCTACTCCAATAAAGATCTATTAAAAAAAATAGGGCTTCCCTGGTGGCGCAGTGGTTGAGAGTCCGCCTGCCGATGCAGGGGACACAGGTTCGTTCCCTGGTCTGGGAAGATCCCACATGCCGCGGAGCGGCTGGGCCCGTGAGCCATGGCCGCTGAGCCTGCGCGTCCGGAGCCTGTGCTCCGCAACGGGAGGGGCCACAACAGCGAGAGGCCCGGGGACCGCAAAAAAAAAAAAAAAAAAAAAAAAAATAATTACCTTCGTGATTTCACTGCGTTAACCCTAGATACTATAGTTTCATCTTCAAAAATCTTAGTACATCTTCTTATGTAACAACACTATTAACACAACCATCAAAACTTAAAGATATACGTTAACATATTCGAATACCAAATCCATTTTCAATTTTTCCCAGTTGCCCTCAAAACAACTTTTGACGTGTGGTTTGTTTGGATCAAATTTCAAATAAAGTCTCTTTTAATCTTGAAAAAAATAAAATAAAAGTTGTTAAGAGAGTAGATCACAGGAGTTCTCATCCCAAGGAACAAAAAACTTTTTTTTCTTCTTCTTTTTTTCTACCTATATGTGATGACGGATGTTAATTTAACTAACTGTGATAATCATTTCACGATGTATGTAAGCCAAATCATTACACTGTACACCTTAAAATTACACAGTGCTATATGTCAATTATAGTTTAATAAAAGTGGAAAAAAATAAAACGAATTACTCAGCCATACATACAATATAATAGTATTTCTGTTTAAACACCCATGAAACAGGGCTAGAGAGTACACATCTACAGAGAAAAAAAGACTAGGATGATACAATCCAAATACATTATTGGGATGGGGTTTGAGAAGAAGGCTGGCATGGAGATCAAAGTAAGGGGGCTTTGGCCTTATTTCTCTGAAAAGGATAATGTACTCACATACATGTCTAATAAATAAATGTCAAATAGCTAAATAAGACATGTAAATCACTCCAGTCAACTCACTAATCCATGAGCCTTGTGTCTTTCTAGTTATCACTGTACCTAGAACTATGCCTAGATTAGCAAAAACACTCGATAGACATACATTAAATAAGTGAAAAAATTCATTGAAATATAGTTAATGAACAGTATTACATAAGTTACAGGCGTACAGTATAGTGCTTCACAATTTTAAAGGTTATACTCCATTTATAGTTATTGTAAAATACTGGCTATATTCCCATTGTACAATATATCCTTGTGGCTTATTTTACACATATTAGTTTGTACCTCTTAATCCCCTACCACTATATTACTCCTCCTACCTTCCCTCTCCCCACTGGTAACCATTAGTTTGTCCTCTGTATGTGTGAGTCTATTTCTTTTTTGTTATATTCACTCATTTGTTGTATTTTTTAGGTTCCACACATAAGTGACATTATACACTATTTGTCTTTCTCTGTCTGACGTACTTCACTTAGCATAATACCATCCAAGTCCATCCATGTTGCTGCATATGGCAAAATTTCATTCTTTTTTATGGCTGAGTAGTATTCCATTTTGTAAATATATCTATATATATAATACACACACATATATATACACCAATTCTTTTTTTTTAACATCTTTATTGGAGTAAAATTGCTTTACAATGGTGTGATAGTTTTTCCTTTATAACACAGTGAATCAGATATACATATACATATGTCCCCATATCTCTTCCCTCTTGCATCTCCCTCCCTCTCCCACCCCTCTAAGTGGTCACAAAGCACCGAGCTGATCTCCTTGTGCTATGTGGCTGCTTCCCACTAGCTATCTATTTTACGTTTGGTAGTGTATATATGTCCATGGCACTCTCTCACTTTGTCCCACCTTACCCTTCCCCCTCTCCGTATCTCAAGTCCATTCTCTAGTAGGTCTGCATCTTTATTCCCATCTTGCCCCTACGTTCTTCATGACCATTTTTTTTTTTAGATTCCATATATATGTGTTAGCATATGGTATTTGTTATTCTCTTTCTGACTTACTTCACTCTGTATGACAGTTTCTAGGTCCATCCAGCTCACCACAAATAACTCACTTTCGTTCCTTTTTATGGCTGAGTAATATTCCATTGTATATATTTCCCACATCTTCTTTATCCATTCATCTGTTGATGGACACTCAGGTTGCTTCCATTTCCTGGATATTGTAAATAGAGCTGCAATGAACATTTTGGTACATGACTCTTTCTGAATTATGGTTTTCTCAGGGTATATGTCCAGTAGTGGGATTGCTGGGTCATATGGTACTATTTTTAGTTTTTTAAGGAACATCCATACTGTTCTCCCTAGTGGCTGTATCAGTTTACATTCCCACCAACAGTGCAAGAGGGTTCCATTTTCTCCATACCCTCTCAACCATTTACTGTTTGTAGATTTTTTGATGATGGCCATTCTGACTGGTGTGAGATGATATCTCATTGTAGTTTTTGGTTTTTTTTTGCGGTACGCGGGCCTCTCACTGCTGTGGCCTCTCCCGTTGCGGAGCACAGGCTCTGGACGCACAGGCTCAGCGGCCATGGCTCACGGGCCTAGCCGCTCCACGGCATGTGGGATCTTCCCAGACCGGGACACGAACCCGTGTCCCCTGCATCGGCAGGTGGACTCTCAAACACTGCCCCACCACGGAAGCCCCTCATTGTAGTTCTGATTTGCATTTCCCTAATGATTAATGATGCTGAGAATCTGATCTTTATGATTTCTTTCCTTCTGCTAACTTTGGGTTTTTTTTGTTCTTCTTCCTCTAATTGCTTTAAGTATAAGGTTAGGTTGTTTATTTGAGATGCTTCTTGTTTCTTAAGGTAGGATTGTATTGCTATAAACTTCCCTCTTAGAATTGCTTTTGCTGCATCCCATAGGTTTTGGGTTGTCGTGTTTTCATTGTCATTTGTTTCTAGGTATTTTTTGATTTCCTCTTTGGTTTCTTCAGTGATCTCTTGGTTATTAAGTAGTGTGTTGTTTAGCCTCCATGTGTTTGTATTTCTTACAGATTTTTTCCTGTAATTGATGCCTGGTCTCATAGCCCTGTGGTCAGAAAAGACACTTGATATGATTTCAATTTTCTTAAATTTACCAAGGCTTCATTTGTGACCCAACATAGGATCTATCCTGGAGAATGTTCCATGAGCACTTGAGAAGAATGTGTATTCTGTTGTTTTTGGATGGAATGGCCTATAAATATCAATTAAGTCCATCTTGTTTAATGTCATTTAAAGCTTGTGTTTGCTTATTTATTTTCATTTTGGATGATGTCCATTGGTGAAAGTGAGGTGTTAAAGTCCCCTACTATTATTGTGTTACTGTCGATTTCCCCTTTTATGGCTGTTAGTATTTGCCTTATGTATTGAGGTGCTCCTATGTTGGGTGCAAAAATATTTACAATTTTTGTATCTTCTTCTTGGATTGATCCCTTGATCCACGTCTTCTTTATCCATTCATCTTTTGATGGATACTTACGTTGCTTCCATATCTTGGGAATTGTAAGATATATTTTAAAGAACAAATAAGAAAGATATAATGATATAAAAAGTGCCTTAAAAGTGTTTGACAAATTCGGTCACCGAAGTAGTTCAAAATCTCTGAAATCTGTATAAGTTCTGAAAATGGATACTGGGATGGTTGTACAACATTGTGAATGGACTTAACACCCTTGAATTGGACCCTTAAAAATGGTTAAAAATGGCAAATTTGATGTTATGTATATTTTACCAACAACAGAAAAGTTCATACGTATCTTTCTTCTGAGTGTAAAAAAAAAAAAGTAACCTCCATGTCTGAATTACCACAAACTCTTTATTAATCATATTTTTCACTGTCACCTTGCCCTATCCTCTAATAGAATGAATTTCTCCCCAAGAGTAGTTGCAGCTTCAAAATGGCTCTAGAAATCAGAAAATTGTCATCACTCCACAGGCAGAAAAAAAAACTGGAATTGGCTTGATTACCAAAGCCCTGGTGCAAAGCAGCGAGGCGATTTTCAGTGACAACTGCCATCGACGGAGCTGATGTTAAAACAGAGGGCAGGCAAGACAAACCCCCGTGGTTCTAACTGCAAAAACTGGAAATCTGAGCAGTCGGCATTAGCTTTAAAAATTGAACCATTTTGGAAAGAATTAGAAGGCTTGGAAGAGAAGTCACAAGCTATAAATAAAAGCAGTGGTGAGTTAAAGAGATAATTAGATTGGTGAAAACAAACAGTGGAAAATTGAAAAAGAAGCCTTTCACCAACAATGATATCTTCAAACATATTTGCAGTATACAAAATACAAAGGAAAGAAAAAAGAAGAATGGGATTCCTCCGATATAAGAAATTGGAGAAAGGGCAGACTGGCTAAATAGCTCCCAATCTTCCTCTTTTTTTTCAAAGAAAGCAGCAAAATGAGGGTGGATTAGCTTTTCTTTGTGTTAAGTAGGGAAAGAAAATGCTGATGACAATGAAAGCATGCGAAAAGAGACCCAATACCACTGAAACAGACAAGCTATTACCACAGGAGAACTAAAATCTAAGAGAAGTATTTTTAAACTATTAAGCCAGTACGACTGGCAGTTTGATTTCATACACTCATGTTTGCAAAAATATACGAAATCAATTTTATTTTCACCTACTTGGATCTTCTAATTTAATAAGATCTCACTGATTTTTTTTCGGTACGCGGACCTCTCACCATCGTGGCCTCTCCCGTTGCAGAGCACAGGCTCCGGACACGCAGGCTCAGCGGCCGTGGCTCATGGGCCCAGCCGCTCCGCGGCATGTGGGATCTTCCCGGACCGGGGCACGAACCCGTGTCCCCTGCATCGGCAGGCGGACTCTCAACCACTGTGCCACCAGGGAAGCCCAGATCTCGTTGACTTTAAATGAGATTAGAAAATTAACAAAAACTAGCTGATATTTGATTTGCTTGCATTAAATTATCCAATATTGTTATTAAAGAACAATGGACTAGACAAGCAGCGGCAAAGTGCATCCTTCTTTAACTAATCTAGCACTTTCTTAATCAAGTTGGCTTTGAAATAATCCTGGGACACCAGAGATATACGTAAACAGATACAGAGGGTATACAATATAACCTGGTCAAGTGTAATATATTCTTCTTATAAACTGAATCCCAAATTATACCGTTAAGATCTGACAATAGGGAAAATCTAAGTGTGTGCCAGAGAGAATTGGTGGGAAACACACAGAAAAGGCAAGAGGTACAGAGACAGCACCTGGGAAGGGCACTGGATGCACTGAGCCCAGGGGTCGAGTTCCATGATGCTGAACCAACAGATGTCAGCAAAAGACAGGGGTGTTTCTATTTGTTGGCTGAGTTTGGCTCTGTTTTTCTGTATGGTCAGGTGTTTTTGGAGGGAGAAGCAAGAAGGGAGAAGATACTAGATGAAGACAGCTAGAATTTTGCTAGCCCCATACCCCCCCAAAAAAACCCAAAAAATTCAAAAACGAAGAAAAAGAATTGTACGCAATCTTTAGACATCTTTAATGCTAAATTTTAAGTTGAGAGTGTGACTTGGGTGGTCAAAACCTTGGCCTCTGGGGTCAGAGGGCCTGGATTAAGATCTTGACTTCAGCACCTGCTAGGTGTGAGATCCTGACTAAGTTATGCGTGTGCCTGATGGCTTGGGTTCTGCCTCTGTCAGTGCAGACAGTGACAGGTCCCATGCCATCAGGGCAGGGTAAGAACAAATGAGTTTGTGGGGAAGCTCACGTTTCCATGGATCAGATGTAAGCCACGTGTGAAAGAAGGTTCCGTCCAAGAGGACAACTTGGAAGGAAAAACGGAACCTCAATGGAAAAAGGATGGAACCTGCTTTCCTAAGGGTGGAGGAGGAAGCCGTAAGTGACAATGCAGAAACAGAGATGCAATTACTGCCATGCAGAGAATCGTTGGTGAGAACGCTCTGGCAATTAGGGATGGATATGTGTACGGGAATCTTCAAAGAAACCCCAAAAGCAACCATGAGAGGAAAAGCCTGCTTGAAACACCTGCCAATTCCAGAAAGTGCCGATACCAGCTCATGACAGTTCTGGTCAAGTAAACACATTCATACCTCCTCCCCTCTCCCCCTGGGGCCCTCCAACCCTGGAGAAGGCAGAAACTGGCCAGTAAGATGAGGAAGGAGCCAGAGGTTGGCCACCTCCCTTTCATGACCGTGAGCTGCGCTGCATGTAGCAAGCCCCAGAAACCAAGGTCAGTTTCAGCAATTGCACTGGGATGGATACTTTAATTAGTGATGTGCAGCTGAGTTTTGCGACTTACAGGGGCTGTAGGACCTTCTATTACTGAATAGGTACCAGAAAGTCAGTAGGGCCTTCCAGGATTTTCATCCACCACAGAACCAGCCCCACTGAGTAAATCTAAAGAGACAACAGAAGACAAAAATAAAGTTACTTTTAGGATGACAACACACAGATCATGCTCATTTAACAGTGGTGAAATGTTTCAAGGTACAGAGTTAAAAATGATTGTGTCCCTTGGGTGTTTACTAAATGCTAGAGACTGGGCTCTACACTTTCCAGGCAACATCCCATTTGACCTTCACAACAACCCTATGCGAGGGGGGGGCAACGGGGAGGGGAACCGTCATCATTCCCATTTTACAGAAAACTGATAACTTGCCCAAAGTCGTGTTAATTAGTGGCAGATGTGGAGTTTCAAGCAATGATGTCAGTTCTCTGCTTCTCCTCCTTCTTTGGTGATGACTTAAGTAATATAATAAAAATAATCATTCTCATTTATTTGGGATTTACCCTGTGATTTATGCGGATTAGCTCGAATTCCTCTCCATAAAAGCCCCCTTTGACTGCCCACACTTTACTGATGCAGAAACCTAGGTAGAGGGAGTGGTAACCCAAGATTATCTACCCTGCAAAGGCTAAACAGGGAGTCGAACCCAGACAGTTGGGCTCCAAAGGCCAAGTTCTGAAGTAGTGTGATCTACCACGTCTCTGAAAGTCCTTTATAAACTATAAGTGCTCCATGAATGTCAAAAGGGACCATGATTACTATTATTACAGCTCGGCCATATGGGAAGGGCGGGACTTGGACTGACCTACTATAACAGGGAGGACAGACACATCAGACAAAGGCAAGAGCAAAGGCCCAGAGGCAGGAGTCAACACGGCAGGTTCTAGAAGCAGCAAGGCCAGGAGCTGCTCTCACAGTGGAACTCATTCACAGGGGCAGCCAAGAGAGTGAATCAAGCAGAGAAGAAACAGTAAATCCACGAAACAACTGTTCGCACTTGTAGGCCTGCTTGCCTCCTAGGACACCCTCATCACTCACGTAAAGAAGAAATGGAGCAAAAACCAACCCAGAGACCTCGGGAGGAAAGCGGGGATCTGCAGCTGCTGAGATGCCGAGCGAGCTCTGCGCGTGGGCGCCGCACATCTTCCTCTGACCCGTCAGGAAGGCTTCCCTCTGGTAAAGCGCAGTGGGTGTTGTCGTTATTATTACCCTCCTGTTTCTCTGCTTGACCTCATGCAGTGAATTGAAAACGGGTTAGCCTGGTGGAAAAAGAATTTGTACTCATCTCTGAGGACCAATCTGGATTTGAATGTGCCCGCGCTGAGAAGCTCAAGGGAAGTGGAATTTGTTCAGCATATCTGAAAAGGGGTCTGTAGCACAAGACATATATTTTTGTCTTGTGAGGGATATTCTTAAGGTCAGGTGGCTTAGATTCCTCAGGGTCCAGCTCAGTCTATGCCTGTCAGTATTGAGCAGCAAGTAAATATTAGTTTAATGTTGGTTGGTTGGTTGGTTGGTTGATTACGTGGTTGGTTGGTTGATGAATGAATGAATGAATGAAACGATCAGTGCAGAAGAAAGAATACAGACTTTAAGATCAGGCCCACTTAGGCATGGATCCCGCTCAACCACCAACTTCCTGTGTGACTTTGACCAAGTCACGTAAGGTCTCTGAGCCTGTTAATTGATTTGTAAAAGGGAATAATATTAGCTACAGTGATGGACTTGTATTCTCTGCCTTATTTTGTTCCTTCCAGCCTCCATTTATTTTACTTCCTGTAACACACTGATTTTGGTTTGGTGACCCATCCCTCTCCCACCCTTGGTACTCTGGTCATTTGGGTAGATCTAACCATACCCACAGCCCCAGGAGTGAACATATAACCTTAGGCCAGGCCAACTGGTGTGTTCCATTCCTATGGAGAAAGTAACTGCCTCAGGGAGAGGACCATGACCATGACTCAAGCCAGGCTAATCACAGCTGTATTAGTCACGGGTCTCCAGAGAAACAGAACCAAGAGGGGGGGATATATACATAGAGAAAGAGAGAAATACAAACTGATAGAGACATAGAAATAGACATAGATGGTAGAGACAGAGAAAGAGATGGAGACAGAGGTGGACAGAGACGTGGAGATGGAAATGGAGATTGAGATGGAGACGGAGACGGAGACGGAGACAGAGATGGAGATGGAGACAGAGACAGAGGTAGAGAAGGAGGTAGAGATGGGGGTAGAGGTAGAGGTAGAGACAGAGACAGAGACAGAGGTAGATTCAACTGATCAGACAAAGCCCACCGCATTATGGAGGGTAACCTACTTCACTCAAAACCTACAGATTTAAATGTTAATCACATCTTTAAAAATTTCTTCTTCCTGCTGTACTTGAGCCAGAAAGGATGTAAGAGCAGAAAACCCAGGGAAGTGGGTAAGAGGCTCAAAGGGAGAACAGGAGGCAAGGCACCACGGGGTTTCAACCTCAGGAAGCCAGTCGTCGGCCACGCAGACCTGACAGGCTCAGGAGTCGCTGTCCCAAACCAAATGGCCAAAGTCCCTGGAGAACGTCTGGTGATGCCGAGAAGTTAATCTCTCACATGGATTACTGAGCAGCCTTCTAACCGGTCTCTCCACCTTTGGGCCCAGACGGTCTGTTCCCAATACAAAAGCAAGAGTAATGATGTGAAAACATGGAGTCAATCATGATTCTCCATCAGAACTCTCCAACGTCTTCCCACCTCACTCAGAATAAAAGCCAGAGTCCTTACAGTGGTCTTCCAGCCCCTACGTGATCTTCCTCCTTTGCTGAAATCCATCAAGCCCTCTTCCACCTCAGGGCCTTTGCACCTGCTGATTCCTCTTCCCGGAATACTCTTCCCCCAAATATCTACCAGGCTTATTCTTTCACCTCTACTTTTCTCCACAGTTCTCTCATCTTCTCTCATAGTATGTAATTTAGTTATGTATACAATGTATCAGCTATACCATATCCCCAGTGCCTGGATCTGTGCCTGACACAGAGGCAAACAATAAATATTTGCTGGGGGAAATAATGAGTGATTACTGAATCCTGGCAAAGCTATATGGGGGTATGAAGGATATTGGCAAGTTTTGAGTAAAGGATTCGAGAAACAAACAAAACAGACAAAGCGGGGATAGCAAATGCTCATGTATCAGTCGTGCCAGTTGTCACGTGAGTTCAACTCGCCAGTGTGGAGACCAAGGTGCTTGTGTCAACAGAGAATTCCGACCCACACTGCAGGGGCACATCAGAGACACCTAATGCTTTTCAGAGAGGAAGCCCTACAGGAATGGGTGCGGGATGATGCTGATCAGGAGCGACGTGGATTAAAATAAGGAGCAAGTATTGACTAAGCAATACCCATGGGAAAAATGCACCTTGTAATGAAGGCATGCATATTTGGGGATGGGGGTCGGTTCAGATTATTGCTAATAATAGAATGAATTTAATCAGCAAAACTAGACAAACATGACTCAGTCACCTAGATGTGTAGAGACTTAGGAATGATGCAGAGGAGGAGATTTTTAGAGTTGAGATATTCTTGTGTCCACGAGACAAAGTAAAGAGCTGAAGAACACGTGGCCCAGGTCTAGAGCTTCAGATAATAGGTCATGTACTGAGTGTATGCAACTGAGCATATACGGAGCCTAGTACCCGACTTCTTTTTTCTCCCAGGGGCGTGATCACAGCCAGTGTGATTAAGCCGAGCATCTGAAGACTGAGGTCTAGTTCTTGCACCGAGGTGTTGAAGAGCACCCAGCAGAAACAGCAAGCTGACAGTCTACTGAAGAAGCAGCCATCATCAGCACTAAGGCTGCAATCCAACTGAAGGCCAGGCCCCTGGCCTGGGAGGAGAAGGCTAACTTCTTTGACAGGATATCACTGCTGGACCCCAGGCTGAGCCTCACCAAGTAGGCTTGGCCCTGCAGAAACCAGACTTCTTCAAACCAGGATTTCTAACTCATCTTTTTTTTGTAATTGAAGTATAGTGGATTTACAATGCTGTGTTAGTTTCAGGTGTATAGCAAAGTGATTCAGTTATACATACATATACATGGTTTTTTCTTTCAGATTCTTTTCCCTTACAGGTTATTACAAAATACTGAGTATGGTTCCCTGTGCTATACAACAGGTCCTTGTTGGTTATCTATTTTATATATAGTAGTGTGTATATGTTCATCTCAACCTCCTAATTTATCCCTTCCCACTTTCGCCTTTGTTAACCATAAGTTTGTTTTCTATGTCTGTGGGTCTATTTCTGTTTTGTATATAAGTTCATTTGTAGCATATTTTAGATTCCACATATAAGCGATACCATACGATACTGTCTTTCTCTGTCTGGCTTACTTCACTTAGTATGATAATTTCTAGGTCGATCCATGGAGCTGCAAATGGCATTATTTCATTCTTTTTTATGGCTGAGTAATATTCCATTGTATATATACACCACATCTTCTTTATCCATTCCTCTGCTGATGGACATTTAGGTTGTTCCCATGTCTTGGATATTGTAAATAGCGCTGTAATGAACACTGGGGTGCATGTATCTTTTCAAATTCTGGTTTTCTCCACATATATGTCGATCATATGGTAGCTTGAACTCATCTTTCATTCCTATAATATGCACAGGGCTAGGACTATGCCAGGAATTCAAAGATAAATGGCCATCAAGGAACGTGAACTGGTGGGGAGACGTAACAAAAAGTAAGTGCATCCATTACCATGTCAGAGAAGAGAGTGGTAGACGAGGACAGAGGGCAAGTAATTTGGCTTATGGGCCTTGCAGAAGTCTTCTCCAAAGGAAGAGTTATCGGATCTGGGTTTTGAAGGATAAATAGGAGTTTGCCATTGGAGAAAAGGAGGAAGGGCATTCCATACAAAAGGAAGTGAATTTGCAAAGGCAAAAGCTATAAATGAGTAGAAACTATCTGGAGACCAGTCAAGAAATTCAGTAGAAAGTGATTATGGGGTACGTGTGGTGAAAGCGGGTGGATTTTTGGACACAGCTGGAGATGAGGGGCCTAAGACTGTAAAGGCCTTATGTGCAGTGCTGAGGACTTTGGGGTTAATTTTGCACCTAACGAATAGCCAGAGGAGGTGTGCAAGCAGGCGGGTAAGATGACTGGATTGGTGTAAAAAGGGCTTTTCCCACTGAACCATCTAACAAACCCTGATGTTTTTTTAATGACAGAATCTGTGTCCTTTCAGCCACAGGACACTCTGCAGTGACATGCTGCTATCTTTTACGGGAGGGCATGAGGCAGGCAACAGCTGCTCATCCTGCAGACACATGCCAGTCGCACTCATTGTCCAGATCCATTCTCTAGAATCTTCAGTACTGACGTCGCGTGAGCTGGGGGCCCATAGCAAAACAATCCTCCAGTATATCAAACAGACAGCGTGACCAAGGTCTTCACAGAATAACAGAATGAAATGCGCTTCTGCTTCTGGAACCCTTGATGGATCAATCTGCCAGTTCACAATCTACGCATAAACATGGTGGGTGCAACAGCAATGGAGCCGCCAAGGCCCCTGCATAAATAACATCCTATTTCATCAGTGCTAAAAAAGAGATCCCTGGGATGCATAATCTTGAAGAAGAAAATAATAATGTCACCAAATTTTAAGCTACGAGCTGGGGCGTTACGCAGCAAAGGTTTCCGTGTCCCTGGAAATTCAGTGTTAGCCAAGAAAGGGGTGGTGGGTGAAAAGTACATTGCGATATGCAAACAGACTCTGCTGTCAGCCAACTGGCCCATCAGGAAGATGAATGCAAAGTTACACAACAAATAGATCAAGTAGGTATTGTGTGTGTGGAAGAGGCAGTCTTCTGTAATAACAACAAATGCTCGTGTGGTGCTGGCTGTGTGTCTGACACCGTTCTTGGCACTTCACGCATATTACATCATTTAATCCTCACAATGAGGTAGGAGGCTATCATCACCCTCACTTTACAGATGAGGAAATAGAGGCACAGAGAGGATAAGTCACTTGTCCAAGGTCACACAGCTCATAAGCAACAGAGCTGGAAGTGAAACCCAGTCTGGAAGTTTGGCTTTAGGGTTCATGGTCAAAACAATCATGGTCACAGCAAGGGAAGAGACTATATCTTGAAAGTGGGAAACCTGAGCTTGAACCTTAGTCCTTCTAATGCTCTAGCTCTAAGTCTTTGGGAGAGTTGCTTAATCTTTTGAACCTTGATTTTACCAACTGTGAAATGAAAATACTTGTAAAGCTTATCTCCGAAGGTCTTGAACCGACTGAGTGAGCCCCTGGTGCACAGGGGACAGCCAGTGGATCCTGGCTAACTCCCAAGCTGAGAAGCTATCCAAAGGGCTCTCGCTGTCGCTGCTCCTTCTAATTTAGGAGCTCACACAATGAGCATTAATCACTTCCCAAAGTGACTCCTTTAACCCGCTCACCTTGCCCTCCAATCATCCTGGATCAAACCTCTTCCTTATCTACACAATGACCATAACCAGTCCACAGTGTCAAAATCTTCAGATCCTGGGGTGTTCCTTGAAGAGTGGCTCCCTTCCCTAGGGCTCCCAAAACAAAAAGCCCTACAAGACTGATTTTTGAACGACAGTGCTCCCAGCGATAAAAACAATCACAACAGGTCTAGTAATTTTTTTGGTCACTAGGATGCTCTGAGATTCATCAAAGACTTATTTAGCAGGGCTGGTTTAAAAGGCTGGACCACTCAACTTTGAAGTCAACACAAAACTTTTTTTCCAGACTGCCAGTATTTCCAAGACATTTTCAGTATGTCAGCTTGCAAATATCTCCACGTTTATAAATAAGTTCGTATTTTCAAATTCAGCAATATGTATCAGGCTTTTATTAAGTGCCCACTACCATGCTAAGTCCTCAAACTAAGAGGATTAATAAGATATGGCCCCTGTCTTCAAGGAGCTTTTAATCTGTTAGGGAGACAAATTCACAACCAAGGTCAATTCCACATTTTAAGTGTTCTGGGGTATTATAAACAAGATGCTATGGGGCTGCACCAGGAGCATTTCTTTCTACCTTGGGGAGGGGCCAGGTCATGGTGATAAGATGTAAAAGATCACCAAAGCTCAGCGGTAAAAAACATGAAGATACTGCAGCTAAGGAGTGTGGAAGGCAGCTTGGACCAAATAGAGACATTTTCGAACGTTTGCAGAGATCCTGTCTGGGAACAGAACTGGGGAAATGTGGGCAGATGCGGAAACTGACAGTTCTCCGTGTGACATTTAGTTGCCCTACACCACATGCAAGTAGCTGTACAATGTATAAACTTCTGGTATGTGGCGTGTATAGATATCCAGCCTCTTCTTTTTCCTGATGGAGAGTCTCAATTCTTACTCCTTCTGGTCCCCGAAGTTTCATAAGGGTCTCTTCGATATCTTGTAGGTATCAGATCTACCTGCCTTGAGGAGCTGAGCACAGCATCTCTGCCCTGGGTCTGCCGACTGCTTACCTGCCACCTCCGTTTCCCTGTCCCCTGACGTCATAGCCACCTTTGATTCCCAGGCTTACATTAGACTTGTAACATTGCAGGTGTGAAACTGAAATGTCAAATTTTTCTCACTCTCTCTCCAAAAGAATGGTGAGACAGTTAGAAACGATGAATTCCTCAGACTGAAATGTCTCTCACTTTTCAAAGACTCTTTCTAGAATTCCAAAGACACTGGGCCTCCCCGGGCTCCACTGACTTTCACAGTTTACATTTCCATGTTTCTATTAAAAGGTTGAGCTTTTGGATAAAAGTCTGCAAGAAGACAAAGTAACTAGTATTTGCTCAATCTCTATTATGTGCCTGAAACACACTAAATATTTTCCACCCATTAAAACCCTACAAGGTAAGTATGATGATCTAAGTAATAGAGATGACAAAAGTGAGGATCAGAGAGGCTCAGTAACTCACCCAGGATCACACAGCTCAAATACAGAATTCAGACCAAAACAGTTGACTCCAAAGCCTAGGTCCTTTGTCCTTTGCACTATAACCCCCGGTAAGATGATACCTAAATGGCCTAGCAGTGCTGTATTCTGAGTGATATGTATATGACACTGAGCAGATAATCTTTTCTTCAAGGTCTAGTTTAAGATAATGGCTTAGGCACCTAAGCTAATCTTGACTGTGATAAGAGAAACCCAACTACCATCCTGCAGTATCTGTCATGATAAGAATATTCTAGAACAGGGATCGGCAAGCTACAGCCCATGTGCCACATCTAGCCTACTGCCGTGTTTTGTCAACAGTTTCATTTTACGCTACAACAGCAGAGTTGAGTAGTTGTGACAGAGACTACACAGCCTGCAAAGCCTAGAATACTTACTATCTGTCCCTTTACAGAAAAAGCTTATCAACCCCCAGGCTAGAAACAACATTCCATCTTCCACTATATGCTATTTGAAGCCAGAAGATAACAAAGAGGTGGGAGAGAGAGCAAAATGATGAGAAACCATCATTAAAAATGTACTGAGTACTGTGATGGTTAATTTCATGTGCCAATTCGCCTGGGCAAAGGAAGGCCCAGACAGCTGGTAAAACATTATTTCTGGATATATCTGTTTCTGGAACAGACTGAATCAGAGCTTGAGTAAAGAAGATCCCCCTCATCGAAGTGGACGGGCATCATCCAATCAGCTGATGGCCCGAAGAGAATAAGAAGGTTAGAGGAAGGGCGAATTCTCTCTTTCTTCTTGAGGTGGGACATCGTCTTCTCCTGCCCTGAGACATCAGAGCTCCTGGTTCCAGGGCCTTCAGACTCAGCCTGAATTATACCACCGGCTTTCTTGGTTCTCCACCTTGCAGATGGCAGATCCCGGGACTTCCTGGTCTCCATAACCACGTGTGAACTAAAAATGCCACCTGCCATATCAGTAGACAAAGGATGGTGCAGCCATCAAGCCATCACATGACAGGCGCCCTGACAGTGCACCCCGAGGAGACTCAGGGTGAAAAGCACAGGACACTGGCCCCAGAGAGCTGAAGTGTATATCAAATGAATGATTTCAATCAGCCCAGACTTTGCATCTTCCCATACACAGAAAAGCTCTAAATTCCTTAACTTGAGATAGCTGGTTTTCTTTAACTAACAGTAGTCTTTTGATGTTCCAACTACCTGGTCTTTGTTGCAAAAACTCCTACATATCCTGGTTCCCTCCCTCCTCCACCGCCCTTGTCTCTTCAGAGTAGTCTCTCAGAGCTCTGTGAGATGCTGTGTCCCACGCTTAAGTCCTCAGTTTTGTCTGCTAAATAAAACGTAACTCTCAGCTTTTAAGTTGTGCATTTTTTTCAGCTGACACACATAAGCCAGTTCTTATTATAAATCTCCCCTTATATGCATCTATGAATATCGTTTTGGTTCTGTTTATTTGGAAAGCCCTAATACAAGCAACCTATCATAAGTACTCAATATGACTGTTACTGTCCTCCAGGCTGGGCACCAGCAAGAGAAGGACTCATTTACTCACTCAACAAACATTTATTTAGTACCTACTATGTACCAGACATTGGAGCAGGTGCTGGGGAGACAGTGATAAACATAAACTGCATATTCTAGTGAGATACATACCTCATAATCTCCGCCTCCAAGAATTTACAACTGCATTGATACATAAATTATGACAACACTATGTAAGGAGGCTAGTAAGAGAGTCTAAAGACACTGGGCTTCCCTGGGAGGAAGGAGGAAGAAGCAACTAGTTTTTTTCCCTAGAACATGAGGAAAGCTTTTTGGGGTGACATCTGAACCAGAGCTAAAGCATAGTTTGCCAAGCGGAGAAGAGGAGGAAAGGTGTACCAAGAGGAGAGAAGAGGATGTGCAAAGGTCCTGAGGTAGGAAATCACTTTGCATGTTAAACCAACAGCAGGAGCCATCCTGGGGCTGGAGCAGAGGGCACTAAATGGCGGGAGAGCAGAGAAGGAAGCTGCAACATCATGGGCTGGACAGTAGATTCTGCAGACAGGCTCCACAAGTTCAATCCCAACCCTATCCATCCTGGTTCAAATTCTGGCTATAGGATCATGGTCAGTGACTTCCATACCCAGCTCTCAAAGTCACTGTGAGGGCCAACATGAAAATGCATTTAAAGCACTTAGCACCATCCCCGGTACACCAACAGCACTGAATTTTCACTTCTTTGTTAATATCATCTTATGGGGCTGATCCGAAACGTCCGGCAAACTAACCATGCTTCATAAATTGCAGCACTCAGCCTCCACTGATCTTCAACTAATGGAGAGAAAAGTATCAGGAAACACATAGCCAGATGAAATGTATCAACATAGGCTATAGTACAGCAATGTGTTCCACTTAAGAGAATAGGTGGAGCTCAAATCCAAACACCGCCATCCACGCTGTGTGGCCTGAGAGAGGTTACCTAACCTCTCTGTGCCCTGGTCTCTTGATCTGTAAACTAGGGATGATAATAGAACCAACCCCCTAGAGAGTTGTGAGGATTACAGGAGATGATCATGGAAAGCACACAGCACAATGTCGGGATGTAAGGAGCGATCAATAATTGTTAGCTATTCACTTATCACCTTCAAGGCCATCATTATGCGAGTGAAACAAGTATACGTTTTCTTTCTTACACTCTAGGAAGCCCTGATGGAGGAGCAAAAGCTTTTACTCATCTCTTGGGAAAACCACTTTAGATTCCAGACATCTCTAGTAAAAGCAAAGAATATTCACCGGGTGGGAGGCAACTATGAATCCTGAAATTTCTAAGTTTCATTTTAATGGTCAACACTCTGTCCCATCATCTTTACTGGAAACTCCACTAGGTTAACAATCAAACAGTACTTCCTTGTCTGCGTTTCACGTTTAGAAGTGAGGCACAGGAAGAAAAAAAAAAACCTTGGAGTGACCACAAAAATATGGCAATGGAACTAGAAGGGAGAAGCAGGGGCAGGACAGAGTCTGCATGGGAAGGACTGAGGAGAGGAGAAAAAATTCCACCTGTGACTGCATTTGCCATCTTCTCCCCCCACCCACCCCCAACAGTTGTCAACAACCTTGTAAATATCAGGTTAGTCTCCAGGCTGGTGAGGAATGACCGCAGATGGCCCCTTTCATGATCTAGGAGTGGAATCAATTAAACTATTGTTTGCTTGTTGTAAGAATATAATCCAGCCCGCACCTCAAGCATCAACAGTTAAATATGTGCTTATTTAAAAATCAATCTAAAAGTCAAGGTTTCCTTTTCAAATCCTTTCCATAGGAGGGCAGTGACGGCGGAAAGGAGGGATAAAGCTTTGAGTGGTACCACCTGCTGAACGCGCGCATTCAAGGAGACGGCTGCAGATTTCAGAGCATCACTAATGGAAAATGATTGTGAGAGGCAAACGATGGGTAAAATGCCAAGATCACCAGCCACTAAAGGGGCCTGCCATAAGCCAGAAGATGCCCAGTCCTCCCTGCATCAAATAGCAAAAGGTCGCGTCGTCAAGCCTGAGAGCCAGGGCTGAAGACTGCAGAGATGGCTGCAGAGGAAGCGGAAAGCCTGAAACAGACGTGAGAAGGATCAAACCCGCATGACACGTGTACATGTGTGCACACACAGAATGCAGGTGTGTGCCCACACATACGCACACACGCACTCAAACCCAGACAGAGACACACACACACACACACACACACACATCTTACACCAGATGCAGGTAAAAAGGAAATGAGTCTTGAAGCAGGAAGATCCCAGCAGGACTCACTGTGCCCCTGGGAGTCATCTCCTGCTTGGGAAGAGGTAGCGCTCTGATTCTTGCTGCCAATCCACAAGGACACCGGGTGAGAAGGAATGCCCCTTCTGTGTTCTGGCCCAACACAGATTTGAACCTGGGATCACAAATTCAAATGCCTACAGGAGCCAGAAAGATCACACTGGTAACTGAAATGGGCCGGAAGCCAGTCATAGGGAGTGGTGGGGACTGTGGCGAAATCAAGGGCACCTAACTGTCTAAAGGGACTGCCACCACTCAACGCCAGCAGACTATGACTGGGCAAGGATGGGGATCAAATGGTTCTCCATTGTTCCCTTTTTTTTTTTAAGAAGCCAGAAACCCAGACTTTTATGTGAAATCTCCCAATTTTAAAACATTAGCCATGGATTCAAAGTAGTCTTAAAACCCTCTGAGCTAAACAAATCAAATCCCTTGCAGGGCAGGCCCTGTTCCACTCTAGATCTGGTCTGCGAAATGTCCCATCTGCTCCCTCAAGCAACCTTCTGGCTTGTCAGCTCCTGGCCTGCTCACGCCCTGTGGGATCCCCTGATTATTGTGTTTGTTCAAAAACGAGAAACAGAGAGAGAGGTAACACAGCTGCCCTCCTAGGGCCTCGGGATCAGTCTGATTTCCCCCGGAGACACACTCCCCTTTCAAGCACATAGCAGCGCTGTGACGATTCTAAAAGAAAAATAAATGACACTGGAAGGGTATGATCCTTAGGAAAATTACACACACACACCCACACACACGTGTGTGTATATACACATATAGTATATATATACGTGTATGTGTATGTATGTGTGTAGTATGATTTCGTCTCTGTTGACTGAAACGTGCATGGGTGAAAAAAGACAGGAAAGCCACAAGTTCGGGGTATTAGAAAAAGCACAGGCTTCAAAAACCTAGTTCTGCATCCTACTCCACCCCCCATACATGACATGGGTCTTTCATCTCCTGGGCCTCTGCTTCCTCCCCTATAAAATGGAAAGGTTGGGCCTTCAGCTTTAAATATTTTTTTTCAAAAAAAAAACATCTTTATTGCAGTATAATTGCTTTACAATGGTGCGCCAGTTTCTGCCTTACAACAAACTGAATCAGCTATACATATACATACGTCCCCATATCTCCCCCCTCCTGCATCTCCCTCCCTCCCACCCTCCCTACCCCACCCCTCTAGGTGGTCACACCTAGATATGGTCACACATGCGGAAGCTTTAAATTTCTAATCTCCACTGTGAGCTCCACAGCGACACAGATATGCTTCTATTTGCCCATGTACCCACTACTAAGAACAGCACCAGGGACACAGCACATGGTAAAGAAACAAACCTGCCTGGGTGCCGTAAGAAACTGAAAAGGACAAGCCAACATGCGTCTGAGTGGAAGCTTTGCCACTTACTCGCTGTGCAACACTGGGGGTGTGACTTAACCTCTCTGAGTTCCCGTTTTCATGGAGAAGTGTTTACTGAGCATTTGCAACGTGCCAGGCATTGCTAAGTACTCGAGCACACAGGAGGCGCTTCGAGCAAAGCAGCCATCATTGTCCCATCACCAGCATGTGGTTATTCAGCGATCAAAAAATCTCAGCCTATGACATAAAATGGCCTGGCCGGCAAGCGTGTTTCTTTAGTTTAGCCCACAATATGGGTTTTGTTTCCTTTTGTTGAAACTGTATTAATATTTAAGTTCAGGGCTTCCCTGGTGGCGCAGTGGCTGAGATTCCACCTGCCGATGCAGGGGACACGGGTTCGTGCCCCGGCCCGGGAAGATCCCACATGCCGCGGAGCAGCTGGGCCCGTGAGCCATGGCCGCTGAGCCTGCGCGTCCGGGGCCTGTGCTCCGTAACGGGAGAGGCCACAACAATGAGACGCCCGCGTACCGCAAAAAAAAAAAAAAAAAATTTAAGTTCAATATACTACGCATAAACGTTTCATTTATGTTTCTCTTAAACTAGAAGCACTGACAATGTTGTGTACCCTTAAACCCTCCACCTCCCCGCCTCCATGGGAACTGGATGGAGTTGAGTGGTGGTCACCCCCGGGAGGGTGGATCACTCTCAGATCCACCAGCATCCCCACCAGACTCCCTTCACTTATTCTGACACCTGTCCGGTCCCATTGGGCGCTTGCCTTGTAGCCCCTGGACTAATCCAACAAGAAAGGAGGAGAGGCATCAGGAACGCCGGGCTAATGTCAAACCAGAATAATACGGCACACTTGACCGTGGCATCGCATTACCAGTAAGAATAAATATTTGCCTGGCATTACAAGAAGGTGAAGTACCCTGAACCACTCAGAGAAAGTGTGCTATGGAAATTTAAAACCAGAACTGAAAATAAAAATAACCGAGTGAGCTATTTTTTTTTCCCCTTTGCCATTCACGGCACTTCTTAAGGTTGATTTACAAACCCTTATTTTGAAAACCTTCTCTTTCTTTTCTGTCAGTTATTATTTCTTCCTTCACCCAGGAAGTTACGTTATGGGGAATTCCAAAGAATGCAGGATTTGGAGTCAGGAGGCTCTGCCCCAGACTGGCTGTGGCCGCCTGGTGACACTGATGCCCCTCCCAGAGCCTTACTTTCCTTATCTTTAAAATGGGATGATAAGACCCATACGAGATGCTGTGAGGATAAATGAGGCAGTGCAGGCAGAAGCTCATTACACTATCCGCAGTGGGTTTACTTTTACGTTTCATCTTCTGCACCATCTTTACACCCAAAATGTAAGCTCTGCGAGGTCAGGGGGCTCGTTTTCTTCGTCACTGGATTCCCAATGCCTGGCACATAACAGGCATTCAGTAAATATTTCTCAATTAAAAAATGATGCGTGTGGACACAGATGACTGGTGGGTGGAATAATAAATAGATGATATAGAGAGAGGTGGGTTAAATAAAATAGTGAGTGAATGAGTGAGCGCGAAAGAGAGGCAGACAGAACTGTCCCCACTACTACCATCTATATCTCTCCTCTCTGGATACTGACCCAAAGTTTGGCCACAGTCTGCCAAGCTCTTTTGGCCACAGTTACTAACATCTTTACACATGTTATGCCCTTGGGTGGACACACTCTTGCCACAATTCATTCTACACTGAAAGGTCACTTGTAAGTGATCTTCACTGTAGGGAAACTAACGTCATTACGTGCCTCCTGGGTGCCAGGAGCGAGGGCAGGCACCATCATCTCACCCCATCCTCACAACCCTGGGTGGGGGGTGGTGAGGAAGGGTGGGCACTGTTGTCCATCCAGCTCACAGCACAAGAGACTGAGGCTCTGACTGCTTAACTGAGCTTCCCAAGAGCTCACAGCTTCTAAGTGGTCGTGCCTATTTTTGAACCTTGCCCTTTGACCCCAGTCCAGAGATATTCCCACATCCCTGATAGAATAGACTAAATAAGCCTAGGAGGGTCTTTGCATTATCCTGGGATTCTTGACTTGCTACTGAACGCGTGTGCTCTGTGGTCCCATTCTCTAACCACAGTGGCCGATTAACACACCAACCATTAACCGGTCTGGTAACTGAGCCAAGCCTTCTCCCACAACAAGAGAGTGTGCCTTGGGCCAGTCAGCCATGGTTCAGCCACATCCAACTCCCCCTCCCAGAACGGTGCACTCAGTAAGATAACATGCTTTGTCTGAGTTGGTCACTGATCAGACCAGAATGGGTACCCACTTACAGATGCATCCACGGGTTGGCCAACAATTACCAGGAGGCTTGCTATAGAGGGTTCCACCCACTAGGGTGCAATGGTACTTCGTTAAACCAATGAGCGTGTTCCCTCTGGACAAGTCGGAGCAAATTCGCTGAGATGCAGAGAAGCCGAGAGCCAAGGCAGGGTCTAAAAGGGCCTTGAAGATTGTCACAGCCCTTCGAGGAAGGTGTTCCACTCCTGAATCCTACTCACAGAAGGGTGGAGTAAACACCCACTGAATCTCCCATCAAAACAATGACAGCCCCTCTCATCTTTGGATCTGATTCAGAATCTGGCCCATGGGCTCTAATACCAGCTCTAAACCCCATCTGAGCTGAGCTCTAAACCCTTATTTCAAGGAATCAGCAGTTTCAGTCCCAGCTCAAGTCTAACAAAGTCAGGGGCAACCAGCTCCTCACGACTAGGTCTTGACAACCCGAATCCCTCAGAAATGCCTTCTCAGTGGCGCTGCTGGATTCCCATGACGCCTCGGCCCACTGAATACGAGCATCTTTCAGAATAAATTCAGTGGAACAGAACTTCACGCCAGGATTCGTTTCCTTTACACACACAAGTCTGCTTCCAAGGATCAAAACATAACTTTTAATAAGGTGACGGTGGCCTCTAGAAGCCCAGTGGCTGTGGCCTTGCTCTCCACTTTCACAAAATGTTTCACGTGATGCCCACCCTGCCACTCTCCAACGGCCACGTGTGCTGCAGACGTGGCTGTGCTACCCATTGCCACCATTTATTTCTTCCATTTCTTCCCCTTAAGGTATTTCTCTTCTTTTATGTCTAAGCTTTTTTCTGGGTGAAGGAGTGAGCTGGCAGGATCAGAAGGGGGCCTTTCACGAGGTTACTCTTAGCTCAAATAATTCCATGGCAAGTTCATGCACACACAGCGCCGAGTGGAATTATTTTCTGATCTCCTGTTCTTCAGTCGAAAAGTGATTTCACCAAGATCCACATTCATGGCCACGGTAGCTGGCCATATGGCAGGGTGCAAGAAAGAACTTGCTACATTTAGCATCCACCAGTCATGGTTACGTTATTCTCCCTTCGTTTTCCGATCCATCCACGAGCACCAATTTGCGTCCCAAGTTACTGGTATCAATGTGCCATCCCTTTCTAGGGGCAGGCAACACTAGATGTCCCATAGAAGGAAGCCAAGTTGGCAAAGGCAACTGTGATGTTTTCAAGCACTGGCTGGCACAGGAAAGAGTGATGACAGGATTGCCTCTTGGGGAAAACACACACACACATATCACACACCACACACACACCACACCACATACCACACACACACACACACACACACACACACACACAGGGTGTGGTTCAAATCTCAGTTTGGACACGAAGCCGTGTATGATCTTAGTCTTGCTGTGCCTCTGCTTCCTCACCTGTAAAATGGGGCTGTATTATGAATATTAAAGGAAAAGAGTTTGACGAATGTGTCTATACTACACTAGGGACGAACAGGCCCTTTCTCACCCTCCCCTCCTCTTGCAGCTCTGCAAATCATCTCCAGTCCAGATCAACTGCTGGGCTCAGGGTCTGACTGCCTGTGGGCACCTCCCTTCGATGTCCCAACAGGTCCCCAACAGAATTCATCATCTTCCCCCACACACCTGCTCATCCTTCTGTGTTCCCTGCATCACTGCCTGGGACCACCTTCCAGCCCGTTGCCCAAGCCAGCAGTCAGCCTGGAACCTGTGCTCTCCTTCACGAGTCCTTTAGAATCTGCCTCCTGTTTCCTGACTCCACCCACTTCTTTCCATCCCTGCTCCTGCCGCCCTAATGCAATCCAGGCCATTACCTAGCCTAGTTTTCTAACTGCTCTTTCTGAATCCTTCCTTGCCCTATCTCATCCATCTCCAATCCCACACAGCTAAAGCAATGTCTCCAAACACTCAAATCTGAACAAGTCACTCCCTTGCTTAGAAATCTTCAGTGGCTTGACACTGCCTTCAACATAAAATACAAGCTATCGGGCTTCCCTGGTGGCGCAGTGGTTGAGAGTCCGCCTGCCGATGCAGGGGACGCGGGTTCGTGCCCCGGTCCGGGAAGATCCCACATGCCACGGAGCGGCTGGGCCCGTGAGCCATGGCCGCTGGGCCTGCGCGTCCAGAGCCTGTGCTCCGCAACGGGAGAGGCCACAACAGTGAGAGGCCCGTGTACCGCTAAAAAAAAAAAATCTCTTGGCAGATGCCTTCGGATGCCTCACCCACAGCATCCTCCTCGCAGGAGCTGGTCTTGCAAGTGACAGCCTCTCTAAAGCCCAGCAGACGTGCTCCTTCTTCTGTGGCGCTCCGTGCAACTCCCCAGCCCACGCCCTTCACCTGCAACCCCTCTCCCGTGGGATCTTCCAAAAGAGGACGGAGATTATGAGTGTGGACTCTGGAGTCAGACCGACCTGGGTTTCAATCCTGCCTCTTCCAATGACCTGGGCAAGTCAGTCAACCTCTCTGAACTCCACTCTGCTTGACTGTAAAATGAGAAAGATGATAGCTGCCTCAGAGGATCGCTCTGAGGATTAAGCTAATACATATAAAGTGTATGTAGCTGGCACACGGCAACCACTCAGTAAACAGTATAATTAGGTAATAACTATTATGCCAGTGGAGCACAGCAGTGATGCTAGAACAGAGGCACAGAGTAGGCATTTAAGAAATATTTACTGAGTGAATAAGTAAACTCTGCCCTTTAAGATACTGGAGAGCAGCCCAAGAACTGGTTCCCTTCGGCCTCTTGGCTCTGTCTCGGTGTCAAGTGGCTGTGGACAAACGGCTCCATGTAACACATGCATTTCTCGGTGGGACCCACCCCAGGCCTGGTTCATGGATATCCCCACTCCTTCCTGGATGGTCTACCAGTCAGCTTAGATCAAGGCTGCACTGTCCAGATCTGAGGCATCCAATATGGTAGCCACTAGCCACATGGCACTTTTTAAAATTTAAATTTAGGGAATCCCATGGAGGTCCAGTGGTTAGGACTCGGTGCTCTCACGGTCAAGGGCCCGGGTTCAGTTCCCGGTCAGGGAGCTAAGATCCCACAAGCTGCGCGGTGTGGCCAAAAAAATAAAATATAATTTAAATTTGTTAAAATTAAATAAAAATTTAAATTTCTTAAAATTAAGTTAAATTGTAAAAGTCTCAGTCACATGCACTAGACACATTTCTAGTGCTCAACATCCACATGTGACTGGTGGCCACCACGTTCAAGCACACAGGCAGAGAACGTCTCCATCATGGCAGAAAGTCCTGTTGAACAGGGCCGGTGCAAGGCCATCTGAGTTAGGATGGTAGCTATGGAACGATGCACAGTGATGATCTGCTGAGCAAGATGTGGCTGCAGGAAATCCACTGGACAGATCCTGACCAGGCCCTGGCTTCCCCAGGACCCTAACCTCACCTGGCTTTGACCTGGCTCTCTCTGACTCTGGTATCTGGTTTGGAGACCGCTCTGCATGCATCCAATCACCCTGGCAAGCCACAACCCCCCTTGCCCTGTCTGGCTTGGCTTTGACCATTTGCACACACTCCTGTTTGAAGCCCCACACCTGGGAGGTTCTGTAGTTCATCTCCCTTGACTCCGACGCAGCACCACGCCTACAGCCCACTTCCTTAGACTATCCTAAGCCCTCTTTTTCGGTAGGGTCACTGCTATGGGCTGAACTGTGTCCCTCCACAAAAAATTCACAGGTTGAAGCCCCAGCCCCCAGTTATCAGAATATAACTGTATTGGGATACAGAGACTTGAAAGAAATAATTAAGTTACAATGGGGTCATTAGGGTGGGTCCTAATCCAGTATGACGGATGTATTTATAAGAGGAGATTAGGACACAGAGAGACACACACAGACCAAGGGACAACCATGTGAGGACACAGCTAGAAGGCGACCGTCTACAAGCCAAGGGAGAGAAGCTGATCCTGTCTTGGACTTCCAACCTCCAATACTGTAAGAAAATATATTTCTGTTCTTTAAGCCTCCACAGCGTGTGGTACTTCATTAGGGCAGCCCAAGCAGATGAATACAATTGCCCAGAATGGAGTTCAAGTCTCTGCCATTTACAATGCCACCTTCGGCACCTTTCCGAACCTCAGCCTCAGTTTTCCTATTTATAAAAGAAGGAAACGCCCATCTTCTATCTCCTAGGGTTATCAGTCCCTTGTACTAATCACTGTTTGGCCGCATGGCCGTTTCCTGTGCGAAGGAAGTTCTCCCTGCCTCCCCTCTTCAGCCACCAAGCCCTCGCTTCCACATCTCAGCTGACCAATCACACTCCAACTTCTAAAACAGGCCTGTTACAAGCACATGGCCCCTCTTGTCAGCTCAGGATGACTGGGGCCCTCTCTCCTCTAGCACCTGTCCTCAGTGTCTATGTGGTTGGTAGAAAAGAAGCTACCTTCTTTTCAAGCTCCCAACTGGGGAGCCAATATATTAAACATTTACTGTGATTCTTCAATGTTCCTGACAGCGTCGTAGGGGCTGGACACTCAACACAGAACAAGACAGGTTCGGTCCTCGACTTCCCGTAGTTTTGCTTCTCCTCGGCCTCCACCTGAAGAGACACCTGCACCCAGACAATCTCCATCTTAGTGTCTAGGAAGAAAGGCTCAGGAGTCTGAGATTCTCCCTCAGTTATGCACCTGAGGAAAGGAAAAGGAAAGGAGACAGGAATCCCGTAACATGTGACCGGAATGGAATGGATAGACATAAAAATAAATTACAAAGGAGGCTCCGCATCGTATGTCATCAGGGAAATGCAAATTAAAATAACAAAGAGATAGCACTACACGCCTGTTAGAATGGCCAAAATCTGGAACACTGACAACACCAAATGCTGACAAAGATGTGGAGCAACGAAAACTTGCCCTCACTGCTAGTGGGGATGCAAAGTGGTACAGCCTCTCTGGAAGATGGTTTGGCACTTGCTTACAGAACTAAACATCCTCTTACCATGTGATCCAGCAATTGTGCTCCTTGTATTTATTTACCCAATGCAGTTGAAAATGTATGTCCACACAAATACCTGCACACAGATCTTCAGAGCAGCTTTCCTCGTAAATGCCAAAACTTGGATGCAACCAAGATGTCCTTCAGCAGGTGAACAAATATATAAACTGTGGTACCTTCAGACAATGCAATATTATTCAGAGCTCAAAAGAAATGAGCTATCAAGCCATGAAAAGACATGGAGGAACTTTAAATGCACATTATTAAGCGAGAGAAACCAATGTGAAAAGGCTACATACTGTACAGCATTCTGGAAAAGGCAAAACCATGAAGACGGTAAAAAAAGGTCAGTGGTGGGCTTCCCTGGTGGCGCAGTGGTTGAGAGTCTGCCTGCCGATGCAGGGGACACGGGTTCGTGCCCCGGTCCGGGAAGATCCCACATGCCGTGGAGCGGCTGGGCCCGTGAGCCATGGCCGCTGAGCCTGCGCGTCCGGGGCCTGTGCTCCGCAACGGGAGAAGCCACAACAGTGAGAGGCCCGCGTACCGCAAAAAAAAAGAAAAAAAAAAGGTCAGTGGTTGCCAAGGGTTGGGGGGGAGAGGGATGACTAGGCAGTGCACAGAGGATTTTAGGCAGTGAAAATACATTATGTAAAATTATAATGTTTGATGCATGTCATTAGAAATTTGTCCAAACCCATAGTATGTACAACACCATGAGTGGAAGCCAGTGTAAACTATGGACTCTGGTGATAATTATGTGTCAGTGTAGGTTCATCAATGGTAACAAATGTACCTCTCTGGTGGGGGGATGTTGACAATGGAGGAGGCTATGCATGTATGGAGAAGGGGGAATATGGGAAATCTCTGTACCTATTCTGTTTGGCCGTGAATCTAAAATTGCTCTTTAAAGAGACTATTGCTCTTTAAAGATGCATAAAATGGCAATAAATAAATTATAAAGTATAAAAAGGCAAACTATTTAATTAATCAATCAAAAATAAAATTTTAAAGTATAAAAATAAATTTATTTGTACAGAGTAGGACGCTACTACCATTCCTCTAGCAAAGGAAAAACCTTACAATCTCCTGCTTCAATTACTTGAACTGGGACTACCTCGTTCTAGTCATCTCAAAACCCAATTGGCAACGTTTATGTAGCATGTAGCAGTCATCCGACTATCAATAACTGAACACCTGCTATGTCTCAGGCCCTGAGATCTTCTCCAGGCCTTACAGAGAAGGGGGCAAGTTCTGGGGGAGACATAACATCTTAAACCCACAAAATAAGCAATACTTTGCTCTCTGAGTTAAAATAATAATCTTTATTGAGCTATTAATGTATACCGGACATTGCACCAAGTGTTTACCATAGTAAGAGCTGGGCTTTATTGAACACCTACTATGTGAAGTACTCTGTTCTAAGCAATTTACATATATTGACTCATTTAATCCTCACAAGTCTATGATGTATGTGCTATTACTATCCCATTTTATGGATGATAAAATGAAGGCACAGAGAGTTTAAGTGAATTTTGTCAAAGTCCCTCAACCAGGAGGTGGCAGAAAGCTTCAAACCCAGGCAGTCTGGCCCCAGAGCCTAGGATGAAGGTAGGTATCATAATTGTACCTGGTTTAAAGATAAGGAACATAAGGCTCAAGGTAGTTAAATATCTTGCCCAAGGTCACATGCCTGTAAGTGTTTGACATTTGAACCCAGATTTTAAAAAGTTATACTATTGAACAGAATAAAGTTGGAGGACTCAACACTTCCTGATTTCAAACATACAACAAAGCTACAACAGTCAAAATAGTGTGGTACTGGAATTAACTAATCTACCAGGACCACTTAGTATAGCTGTACAAGTTGAACAGGGCATAAATCTAGAGAGCAGAATTCACACTGGGATCTATGTGAAGTGTTGTCTAGAGTTGGGCAGTGCACAACCTGTTCAATCTTACTTGGCAATCCCGAATGGATAGGAAACTGATTTTATTAAACTATAAACACAGGTAAGAGCTTATTAAATTAATATTGGAAACATATGGCTAGCTACCTGCCCTCAGGTTTTTTTTCCCCCCCCTCAGGTTATTCTTGATCTTATTAAATACATAAGAAGTACTTTCAGGATGAGAGCTGAAGGAGCTATTCTAACAAATTTTGCTCCACTTCTTTCAATGAAGCATGACATTTCATAGGCTTTCACCATCAGGGGCAAGAAAGACATAACTTCAAAGCAGTTTTGCTTCTTTGTTGTGCTATGCTGTTAGGTCCTTTTTTTGTTGTTTTACAGTGTTTTCAACTCCACTGTAATTCTTTATCTTTCCTCATCTTTCTGCACCAGCACCAGTGACATCTGTTTCACTAAGGATTTTTATCAACAAAGCAGTTTCACAAGGCTAGACTGTAGGTTTTGAGGGGCTGCAGATACCTCTGCCTCCACAAGAAGGTTTGTGGTCAATATTGAACTTGGAGGCCTCGGTTCTTCTTAGGGGTGAAATGAGAGGAGGGGAAGTGGTACAAACGGCTGCCATGTGATTCACCCTTTCAGGTTCTGTCTCAATCTCTTCTCTTGCCCTTGCTGTCAACTATTCCTGCTGCTGTCGTATTTTCATTCAGACTCACATGTTTCCTCAACTGGATAATTGTGACAGCCTTTCTATTTTCAGATTTGTCCAGCACCCTCCCCTCCAACTGTAAAACCATCACCATTAGCAACCAGAGTGATTTACTAAATCACTGTTCCAACAATACCTATGTCACTTCTCTGCTTAAAATTCTTCCAAGATTCTGTGATTCCTGCAGTAAGGGTTACAGACTCAAATGTCTTTCAGGAGCAAAGAGTTAACATAAAGGAAAGAAACCGGCGTGTGAGTGTGTGTGTGTGTGTGTGTGTGTGTGCGTGTGTGTGTGTGTGTGTGTGTCTATAATGCCAAATAGAGCTATATGCTTCCCACACTGACATACTTTGTTTGCATATTAAAGATGAAGGAATATTCTTCACTTCCACAAAGAAATATGTTTTCTCTCTCACTTTTCTTGAAAGAGACAGACCTCTCAGTCTAGCTTTTGTTTTTCTTCTTTTAACAGAGACATAGGAAAAGGAAATATTTTACGTTCCTCTTTATTCTCAGACAAACAGCAGTACAAGCGTGATGATAAAACAAAACTGATACTCAGCTTCAATGTGCGGAATACCGTGGGGAGGGCACGACTGGGGCAAGCTGGGAGACACGTGCCCCAGCTTCAGAGAGCAGCTTTGACTGGATGGTCGGCCCAAGGTGGGCCCAGAGCTGCTGAATTTTCTGATTTTTCCAAGAGAAGCTGGAAATCTGGATTTCTGTGTGTGAATCTCTTAATTAAAAATGGGGAAACTGATTCATTTTTGAAAACCTCTGTCCAGGCAGAACACAGCACAGCTGCAGGCCAAATGTAACCTGTGACTTTCATTTTATGACCTCTGACCTAGAATACAAAGGTTTCCTCACCTCCCTGCACTGCACCGACTCGCTCCGTTCACTCTTAGACCCGCTCCATGCATGCCATGACTCACCCACCTCTGCATCTTTGCGCAAGCTGTTTCTTCTTACTTCTTTTTGACCTGAAAAAACTCCTTCTCCTCCAAAGCATGAATGTCACCTCATCAGTGAAGCCTTCCTGATTCCCCTGGCAGAGTTCATCACTGTCTCTCCAGGGCTCCCTTAGTACTCTGAACATTACATTGCGAACCCACTTTTCACATTGTTTATATTAATTTCTGTCTCTCTTAATAGCATGTGAACTTCTTAAAGGTAAGAATTATGTCTTACCCATCTCTATGGCTCCAATGCTACCAACGGGGCTTATTGCAGAGTAAGCTTGCATGAATATTGGTTGGATGGATGGGTGCCTGGCTGGATGGATGCATGCATGGATGCATGGATGCATGGATGCATGGATGCATGGATTGTGTGATTGGAGACTCCTCACCAAGACCTTAGGGACAGCTGTCAAGGATTAGTCCCGACCCTGGCTTTATTTAAGTTCCTCAAACACACTAAGCTCATTCCTTTACCAGGGACTTTGACCTTGTTCTTTCCCCAGTTCTTTCCAAGACTAGCTCCTTCTCATAATTCAGGCTTCAACTCAGGTGATACCTCCTTAGAAAACCTTTCTCAACCAACCCAATCATAAGAACCACAACAAAGTCAATAATTATTACATCGTTGGGCTCGTTAGTAATTCTCACTGAATAAAACTGCTTTGTCTATATTTTTGTTTACACATATATTTCATGCCTCCCATCCACCTACATTAGAAAGCTTCATGAAGGCACTGCTATAGATTTATGCCTACCATTGTTTCTGGAACATTGTAGATGCTGAATAAATATGAATAAAGTGATTACTAGGAAGGAAATAATCAACTAAATGAATGAGTAGAACCCACTTCTCTGGTGCTTTTTACTGGCCTTTGTGGCAAAACAAAACAAAACAAAACACAAAACGACACTGGGAATAAGAAAAGAAATCTCTTGTCCTTATTAAGATTTCCTCTAGGAAGCCGCACGTTATAACTGTTAAGAGTTTGGGGTTTAGAGTCAGATAGACCTGAGTGTGAGACCATGACTTGTCACTTATCATCACTAAGTGACCTTGAGAAAACCACTTAACTTGCGAACCCTCAGTTATAGAACACAAACTAAACACCCAACTGAACAGCTGCATCACTGTGAGGGGGGGGGGGG
>NW_020173198.1:4254666-4297058 GCF_003031525.2 Neophocaena asiaeorientalis asiaeorientalis
CTGTGAGGTCCACTAATGTCATGAGACATGGCCTGTGAAACAAAGACATCAACACATCTGACTCCTTCCCAAAGCACTTTACTTACTGGGGCTTTGCAAGCCACCAGCTCTGTGAAAGCCTGTTGGGCTGGACAAAGGTCACGAGTGATACATCACCCTCTGCGCTATTTACCAGAAAGCTTCAGGGTCTCCCCACCACCGCCACTGCAGCTGAGGGGGAATGGTGTCCACACCCCATGCCAGCCTCATCAGAAGCAACCCGTGCCAGGACAACACTTGTTTCCAGCTGACTTCCTCTTGGCAATGCCATTGTCCTGGGGAAATTTCTCCTGAGCCCCGTTTCCCTGGAGGTCAGACCACCATATAAGTGAATCTTCTCTGTGGGCCCAGCATATGTCAACATGGTATTTTGCTAAGAAAACTCATGAAGAGGATTGCCGGCTGCAACACAGCACTCCTCTATAATACCGTCAGTCTAATTGTTTCCAGAAGCAAACAATTGAAACAGTTTACGAGAAAAACTCTATCTGTAATTGCGGGTCCTCCACACCTGCTTCCCAAGTACGGCAGCGGGAGAGGAACCGGTGCAGATATGAAAGTACAGTATGTATTTAGCAATATGGCACCTAAATGCATCACAGCAGACCTATCGGGGAAATAAACAGCGTTCAAGTGTATTTTTGGAAGACAAATACTCAATACTTCATTTAATGTATGTTTGCAGTTAGTGGTTAATCTCAGACAATGAAGAGAGAGCTGTGTTTCACGTGGCTACTGAGGAAATGCAGAAATGATTGTGAGAATGATCGAGGATTTTGAAAGAACCCAAATCCCAAGCCAGCAATGCCCTTTGTTGCTTTTTTTCTCCTTCTTTTAAATTTGCCTATAATCCATTCAGACAAATCCTTTTATCGCGTTGATTTCCTCTCTTCATTATAACCAACATGATTCATTGCTAAACTTTTCTCTCATTCTTGCCCAACTCTTAAGATCTCATTTTTCACGTGCAGAATGGCCTTTCTTTTCCCAGTACACATATCTGCGCTTCCCCCAAAGCATCTCTATTTTATGTCTCCGGGTTATTAATAATAGTTTTCAATTGGCCCATCCGGCTGGCCATTTGCAAATGTGAAATATACCTAGACCTGGCTGAGCAATGCCGTAGAAGAGCCCAACACCTTGATTTGACAATCAGTCGGCATAATTAGTGACTGTGACCCTCAGAGTCTTTCATGAAAGTCCTCTTTTCGTGACATATTTATTCATGGAGTAAAACGAACCGGGAAGACCCTTCCTAAGCCCATCTCCACCTGTATCTCCCAAAGCTGGTCTGAATCACTCCCTGGCTTGGAAGCTTCCAAAGAGTCCCAGATTTAATCTTAGGATAAAAAAGAAAATAAAAGAAAATGGAAGCAGTAGAGCAGATTTAAAACTCACGTGTCACAGAAACACAGTGGGAAAGCCATTTTTTTTTTAACAATCGAATGCATAACAACTTAGGGACTTCCTTTCATCGTCGTAGGCTGAGATCACTACCGACGGCAGCAGACCTGTCTTTTCTTACTCTAACCTCCAGCAAACAGTCTAATCCTCACTTCCCAGAAACACTACCACTATGTGTAAGCCAAACAGCAGTGGAAAACATGAAAGACAATTAGATTGAAATCCAGTCCTACTTACTCCCCACCAGCTCATTTTTCTTTTCTTCCACTACGAGACTCTTCAGTCTAGTAACAAATATGATCCCTGTTTGGCACAGTGTAAAGCAGGAATGAAATGCAGGTCTGTCCACTATTCAGCTAACTGATGACATAAACTCCTGAAAGGAGACTCAAAACAGATTCCTAACAAAAACCCGGAGCGCTTTGTAATAACTTCTATGTCATCCCTACATAATCAGTGTCGCTCCGGCACCCACAGAGCTTAATTCCTGGCTTTGTGTAACATTCTCTGACATTCTTTGAGTCATGTTATAAAGATCCTCAGCTCGGTCTCTGCCACGTACTGCATTTTCCCAGTGATGGCCACAATGAAAGAGCATCTCCATGACTGGAGAGTATGGAGGGGAAATGAATGAAGCCGGGCTCACATACACTTAAGCACACATGCATCCATCCACATCCTCACACACTGTCAGGGGAAATCTCTCTTCTGAGGTGGACAGAGGAGTGATGGCGATGAGCCGCTTCAAACCAGGCTCTGGCCAGGACCCACACAACACCCTCCTGTAAGGTCATGGGTCTCAGCATGGGCACGCACCGGGGAGGGGTGCGGTTTTAAGCATGCTTCATCAATTATTTACGTGTCATGAGAACATCAAGTGGCAGCTTCTTGTCTCCTCTTCGGCAGCCCTCCCACCACACAACAGGGACTCCCTGCAAATTCCTTTCCTTCCGCCTGCCCTGCCCTCAAGTTTTCAAACATAACAATCTCAATGAAATAATGAGAGAGACTCATTCGAATGCTGTAGAGGGAACTGTTTTATTGCTAAGGGAGCAAAGAGAATTAATTGAATCCACTGGAAAGAAAGAATTAGAAGGGAAAAGGAAAAAAGGAGAATGAAGTAACAGGATGGAACGACGAAGACACACACACACGCACAACATGCACACACACACAGATGCAGGGCAGGTGAGTGGGAACCTGAATATTCATAGGAGAGAAACTGTGTACGTGTGAATGCAAAGAGCTTCCAAGATGGCAACACCGCCGAGGGCTGGGCTCAAGAGTACTGAGAAAGTTCCTCAACCACTGTATACCCTGAGCTTTCCAAGAGCTACACAGTATTAGTTGGAGCAAGAAACAGCAGTCTACATCCAGGCACAAAGGTAACATCGAGTCCCAACAGCATGTGTGGTGGCTATAAAACATAGCTGCAAAGTCTATGACACTCGTTCCATAGAAAATGGAAATCAATTCAGGTGGGTTCATCACCTTTGACCCCTGGAGTATGAAGTGATGTTATGTGACTTCCAAGGCTACGTCACTAAAGACCATGAGGCTTCTACCTCTGTCACCAGAATGCTAGCTCTGGGAAGCCTGAGCTGCAATGTGAGAAGTCTGACTACCCTGAGGTCACCATGCTGTGAGGAAGCCCAAGCCATATGGAAGCGTTCTAATCAACCATACCAGCTGAGCCCAGTCTTCGCGACATACCAGCCCCAGCCCAAGACATATGAATTAAGAAGCCTCCAGAGGATTCTAGCACCAAGCTATTTGGGTTCTCCCGGCTGAGGCCCCAGGCTCTGTGAAGCAGAGACACGCCAACCTTGCCGGGCACTGTTCTACTTCTTCCCCACAGAACCCATGAGCCTAATAAAATAATTGTTGTTGCATGGTACAAAATTCTCTGAGTGAGTTACAGCACAACAGCAAAATCAGAATAGCATGTGTTTATTCTCTCTGCTTCTTCAGAAAATAATCGATTTCTACATTATTAACCTTAATTTCAGCATCTGGAAAATGGAACTAATAATATCTACCTCACAGAGTTTTTTGAAGAGCCACTAAAATATAATCATAGTAATAATAATAATACTTAATAATAAACTAACAACATTTGTTCATAGCTTCTTCTGTTTCTGGACCCACGTCACGTAACTTAATTCTCTTAACAAACTCATGAAGCACAAAGCCATTATTATCCCTTCTAAGAGTGGGAAACTGAGGCACAGAGAGAAATGTAGTTTTCCGAAACTCACACAGTAAGAGCCAGAATATGAATTCGAAACCAAAGCAGGCTTCCTCTAGCCTCTTAACCACTTTAAAAATCTGCTTATAGACAGTCAACCATAGAAGACAGTGCCTAACACGTATTTAAGCTTGAGCGATGTTTACTTGTTGTAATTATTATTGCTGTTGCTGTCGTTCTTGTTTAAGAATCTGATAACTAAAAGATACAGACTCGGGAAATACCAGAATGGGTTTTTCCTACTTCCCTGTGTTAGCATCTACAGGTGAACTTGGCAGTGGTTTGTCCACTGTCTATAATCCCCCCAGAAAATGGGAAGACTATTCATATTGTACATTTCATACGCCAAAAAGATTTCAATTTCATGCTGTACTGAACCTTAGAAACGCCCCCCCTTAATCCTGTTTTTATTCTAAACCAGTATAAAAACTTTAACATTTCCTAATGGAGCGTGTGTTTAATCATTCCTACCAACCTAATGGCAATTTATGAGAAGTCAAGCAATAGCCAGTAAGATAAGCTTGAAGCTTTGGTTCCAGAAGTTCAATCAGTTAACCTAGGACAGCAATCACTTCCCCAGAATGAATAATGATGTGGAATAATATGTGGATGGAGATAAACCCTTTTTGCATAGAAAATTTATTATCATGTGCAGTATCTCAGCTGGATATGTAAGTTTACCAATAAGGATACGGCTTCATGCATTTTTATCATGGAGCTTTTGATTCTGAGATTTCCAGACGATTCTGCCTTGAGAAAGGAATCCTTAATATTTGTATAATGTGTGATGCTCTCTGAGCTGCAGATACGAGGGTGGGAAGGCAGGAGCTGGGCTCTGCAGCTTCTGAAAAGCTGCCACCACACTTTCCCAGGGGTTCTTCATTCCACTTAGCAAGGCAGGGAAAGCTAGCAATGCACAGGGAGACAGAGTTCTTTAAAGAAACGGCACTGAAAATAACCGTCATGTCAATTTCAGCTAATGGGGCACAGTATGGGCTCATTTTAAAACAAGGAGGAGTGGCATGCAACCATTAAGAAAAAAATGCTTATGCCATATGTAAGCATACCCATCCAAGCACAGCCAGGAGTTCTCTGGGGAGAACTCAATGCGTCTCTCCCACAGACTTGGAGCTGGACCTCCCACTGACCAGATCTCACACAATCATTAAGGAAGTATAATTATAAATGAAATTAGTGAGAAAGTAGCCAAAGTTTTTTTCCACTGGATCTTCAATGACTCCTACTGGCATGAGAGAGAGAGGGAGAGAGAGACTAAATTCCTGGATTCCACTAACTTCCCTTTCACAGGTGCAGTTGAGACAACATCAAGGTGCACACACCTGCTTGCCAGCTGACGCATTTATCTGAGATCACCCTTTCAAACTCAGGAGGAAGCAAGCTAGGAAAAGCCCTCTTTCCTACCACCACTCCTGCTGGCTCAAGCAAGATTCCAACTATGAATCATCTACAATGCTTGTCTCCACCGAGAGGATATCCACACTTGGGCATCTGAAGGAAGTTGGAGAGTTCCACAGAAGTCTGTTGGTGCCCACTCTAAGACAAGTGTAGTGGCTCAGAGCACAGATATTGGTGTCATGAAGACCCAAGCTTGAGTCCTAGATCTGCCACCCATCTCTCTTCTCTGTGCCTCAGTTCACCAGTCTGTAGAAAGAGAAGTAAAAATGACATCTACCTGAGAAGAGCTGTGAGGATTCGATGGAGAAATGCAATACCCCTGGGCCAGTGAGGTACCTGTTATTTTTTTGATTCTGAAGTATAGATGCTCTGGACCACAGGTTTAGAGTCCCATCCTGCCGTATGTCCAGCATAGAGACAAACCAAATATCTTGGCCTGCAGAAGGCAGCAAAAGCTCATCGTTGCAATAGGTGCTGTCCACAAACATGGTGCTGAAAACGAGCCATACCTCTGCCTTTGGAACTAGCACTCATGGCTCTCTCTGACTGTCATGTCCACAAGCCTCTAATTGCCAGAAACCAATGGAAAGAGGAGTTACACGAGTATCAAGAAATAATGCCCAAGGTACTCTTCCATGTCAGACATAAGTTTCGCTCACTTCTTTCTGATTATCGTAATGGTTATCATCAACTTTTGACTCACAGTTTGATCCCCTCCTCGCTTACTACACACCTCATGCTCTGATCACCTGTAACTCTTCTCTCCTCTTCAAACACCTCACATCCACGCATAAGTCCATGCTTTTTGCACACAATGACTGCTTACTCAGGGTGCTCTCATCCCATTCTTTGCCCAGCAAATTCCCTTCAAGGTCCAGATGACAACTTCTGTAAGTCATTCTCTGAATCTCCTCAGCCATATTTCTTTACTAACCTGTAGCACTTTACATCAAATTATTGCACTTGTAACACCATTCTGTGTTCAATCAATCACTTGAAAATACTTTTCAAGTACGGTCACAAAACCAGATATTGGCATAGGCACTGGGGATTCAATGACAGGCAAAGAATAGGCACTGCCCTTAAGAAGCCCACAGTCTAATGGGAGCAGACCTAGAGTAAGCTTAGAATCAACAGGAAAGTCCATGGAACAATGAAGCATACAGAACAAGCACATTTGACGCATGACAAGAGGAGTGAAGAAGGCTTTACAGTGGAAGTGAAATCTATACTAAGAGCTAAAGGATGACTTAAACGGGTGAAAATGAAGGCGAAAGCTTGTATGCAGTGGACATTTATATCTCAATATTTGTCAAATATCTGATAGATTGTCCCATGATACTATAGACACCAGACTAAGAAATTAGAGCCAAATGAAACAACAGTTAAGTCAGAGCTTATTTTTATTGAAATCATGTAGATCAGTAAATCTCCAAGTTTAACGGTATATAAATGACTATGTACTATATAGTTTTTTATATAAAATCCTAGACAAGGCAAAAATAAAACTGACATAAAGCGTATTTCTTGGGAGGGGGCAGCAAAGGGAAACAAGGAAACTTTGGGGGTGACAGAAATGTTCTATACCTTGATGGTACACATGACTGTACATATTTATCAAACCTTATCAATTTAACACTTAAATTTTGTGAATTGTACTGAATGTAAACTATACTTCAATAAAATTGGTTTTTAAGGGAGTAATAAAATATTTAATGTGCATAAAATATAGGACATGGCCCAGTATTCTGCATCTTTAATAAGCATCTCTAGCAAATTGGATATGGTCTAAGAACAACCATTTCAGAAACACTCATGGAGTGATCATCTATTCAGAGTCATATTCGGGAAGGTCTCAAGTTGTGCAACGCATGACCCAATGCTTGACCTTGTTCAAAAATGTTATCACCAACATATCTGTGGCCAATATGGTCAGTTGCCCAACTCACCATTTATTCTTTCTTCCATTTTTAGTAACAGAACTCTTATTTTTATCTGGGTACATAGTTCCCTAGCCAAAAGACTGTATTTCCCAGACTCTCTTGCAACTAGACATGGCCATGTGATTATGTCCTGGCCAATGAGAAGTGTTCTTCAAGATTTCCAGGAAAACTCCTGTAAAAGGAAGAAACGTGACCTTCATTTTCTCTTCTCTATGCCCCCCACTTGCAATGGCTGGAGTCCCAGAAGCTATCTTGAACCCTGAGGCAGCATATTAAAGATGGAGAAACACCTGTTAAAAGGAGCCTGAGTCCCTGATGGCCGTGGAGAATTTATAGACTATGTTAGAACAAGCTCAACTCTGGAATTCTTTTATGTTGAAGAGAAAAACAAACTTCTGTCTTATTTTAAGTCACTGTTATTTGGGACGTTTCCACTAGATGCAGCCAAACCTACTCCCGTCTCATATATGCAGTTCATTAATTTTATATTTCACACCAAGCTTGTTTCATTATCCAGTGTGCTGGGTGACAGGATCAAACTTCAGGCAACTATAAAAGATACCTGGGGTATGGAGAAAAAGGAACCCTCCTACACTGTTGGTGGGAATGTAAATTGGGGAACAGTATGGAGGTCCTTAAAAAAGCTAAAAATAAAGTTACCACATGATCCTGCAATCCCAGTCCTGGGCATATATCTGGAGAAAACTCGAATTCGAACAGATACACGCACCCCAATGTTCACAGCAGCACTATTTACAATAGCCAAGACATGGAAGCAACCTAAATGTCCATTGACAGATGAATGGATAAAGAACATGTGGTATATATAATGGAATATTACTCAGCCATAAAAAAGAATGAGGGGCTTCCCTGGTGGCGCAGTGGTTGGGAGTCCGCCTGCCCATGCAGGGGACACGGTCCGGGAGGATCTCACATGCCGCAGAGTGGCTGGGCCCGTGAGCCATGGCCACTGAGCCTGCACATACGGAGCCTGTGCTCCGCAATGGGAGAGGCCACAACAGTGAGAGGCCCGTGTACCGAAAAAAAAAAAAAAGAATGAAATAATGCCATTTGCAGCAACATGGATGGAGCTAGAGATTATCATACTAAGTGAAGTCAGAGAAAGATAAATATTATATGATATCACTTATATGTGGAATCTAAAAAGATGATACAAATGAACTTAAAGAACAGAAATAGACTCACAGATATAGAAAACAATCTTACGGTTACCAAAGGGGAAAGGGGGGAGAGGGATAAATTAAGAGTCTGGGATTAACGTATACACACTACTATATATAAAACAGATAAACCACAAAGACTTACTGTATAGCACAGAACTATATTCAATATCTTATAATAACTTATAATGGAAAATAACCTGAAAAAGAATGTGTGTGTGTGTGTTACTGAATGTTTTTGCTGTACACCTAAAACTAATCTAATACAACATTGTAAATCCACTATACTTCAATTTTAAAAATAGTTTAAAAAAAGATACCTGGCCAAAATCGGGATGAATGGAAAAGTCTATTGGGAGTCTTAGTTGACCACAGGACTCATTTTAGTCAACCTTGTGATGTAGATAATTTTTAAAAACTAATTCCATATCAAATTACATTAAAGGAGGCAGAGTGTAAAGAACAAAGAAGATGAGCTTTCTGACAGGCTTTTTAGACAATGGATGAAATACTGAATTTATTCCGAACACCTCTTTTGAAGAAGAATGTTGACAAAATTGAGGTGATCCAGAAAGGAATAGAGAGAGTGGTCAAAGTCCTCGAAAGTATCAACTGAAGAACTTAGACTATCTAAACCTGGGAAGGGAACACTGGGATGGGATGATACAGATGATGGGAAATATCTGCAAAGCCATCACGTTCTAGAACAGTAAGACTCATTCTGTGTAGCTATGGAAGAAGCAAGTAGAACAGGATGTGAGAGTCAATGGAAATCAGCATAAGAAGACCCATCAAACAACAAAAAAAATGAACTGCCTTACAAAATACTGACTTCTCTGACACACTGATTGATTAATTGATTTACAGCTCACCTTGTGCCCAAAATAAATATCTAACATTTTAAAGTGATTATGTGATAACACTCTTCTGAGTGCTTTGTATGTATAATTCATTTGATTCACACAACAGTCTTAAGTAGTTACTATTATTATCCCTATTTTTATGGATGAGCAAACTGAGAAAGAAAGGTTAAATAACTTGCCCAAGGTCACACAGATAAGAGAATGGATGCTAAGCCAAGATTCAAAGGCAAGAGGGAAGAGATATGGGAACATATGTATATGTATAACTGATTCACTTTGTTATAAAGCAGAAACTAACACACCATTGTAAAGCAATTATACCCCAATAAAGATGTTAAAAAAAATATATATATATATATATGCCACCAGGAAAAAAAAAAGATTCAAAGGCAAGTGTACTGGCCCTGGAAGCCCACGTGTTCATCACCAGACAGCTACACTGCCTCTTCCTCGCTGAAACATGCAAGGCTTCCTATGATTGTCCTGTTACTGGAGTAGACCATAACAATTAGCTGTCTAGAATGTTAAGGTGACAACTGGGTATGATGGACCTCTGATATCTTCAATGACTCAGGACTTTGGGGAAGCTCAGTGGGATTCTGGTCTTGTGGAACTGCTGATATGCTGGGTTTGTAACATGTAGAATTTGATGTGAATGTAACACAACTGGAAGGTAGAAAGCAGAGACCGAAGAAGGCAGATGCTAAGGCTGGAACCATGAACCATGCAGTGCACACAGAGAGCAGAAAGAGAAACCAGTGGCAGCTAAGCGTGTAAGTAGCCTCACGCTCCAGAAGATAGGACAAGAATCTTTCAAAGGGTTGAATAGCTGAGAAGTGTGAGATCTCTGTTGCTTTTGTTTGCCAAGAATCCATTCCCCCTTATTCTTCCAACAGCACACCGTTTTCCTCTGAGAACCATCCCTCTCTGTCATGTTTTCCTGGTGTGGTTGACCCCACTCCCTGGAGAATCCAAGGCTGCCCGTATTTCAAAGCTGGCCAATAAGCATAGCCTATTCCCCTGATCACCACGGTTGGTTTAGGGTGAACAAACAGAAGACCCAAGCGGGTCTAATGAGAATCAACACTGAAACGTTTGGTGGAATTATTAGGAAGATACTTCCTCTTTACCACCCCGGGTACCTAAGCCAGTAAGATGAACACATGGAGCTACCAGGGCCATCTTTACCGCTATGGGGAGAGCTTGCCCACAAATGAACCAACACGAAAAAAAAGTAAAGCCAAGGGACTGGCTGGGGCCGGGGGGTGGGCATTTGTACTCCCAGATCCTGCTTTTTGAGTATTTACATATACCCCCTAGATTTTTCATGTATGTGAGCAAATAAATTCTCCTTTTCAGCTGGTTTTTGTCATTTGCCACTGAAAGCGATGGCCAATATATCACCTATGTCTCAGAGATACCTCTTTCTTTATGTATCCATGCCTCTCTACTACATCATAAACTCCTTGAGAGCAAGAAATGTGCTTCCTCACATGGCAGCACCTAGCACAGAGCCAGGCACATTCTTGGTAGAAACAAACGTCACTGAATTATTTCACATCAATTAAATGAAATAATACAGGCAAGAGGGTGTTATAAGCCACAGAGCATTCTTTTACTATTATTTCAAAGACAGATGATATCGTAGCCTCTCTTTACGTTTAAAGCTCACTGAATCTGCAGTTCAATCAAGTTCATTAAGAAGAGGTGCCCTCAAAGTACTTTGTTCAGCCACGTATAATCTTAACAATCTTGGCGTACTGCTTTTTCCCCCCTCTTCTTTCTTGAATGTACCCTTTAAGGAAATGCAGTGCTGGTACTTAAAATCAAATCTTGGCAAGGTAAATGCTTCCCTTTATACAAAAACAAAACGAAACAAAAAAGACTGAGGAGTAGTACATCATTTAAAGTAATAAAAAAAAACAATTTATTATCCATCTCTGATGTTCAAATGCAAAATGGGATGGAAAATGTCTGTGTATAATGAATTTTGCAACATTTGCTGAAGCCCTGCATGAGAAGGAAAGAAGAAAATGACTCAAAAATAGAAATCTCTTCAATTCCAATACTTTTCACAAAAGGAAGAGTACACACACACACACACACACAAAACTGTATAGTATAATCAGAAATATAATAGTGACAGATTCTAGACAGAAACTAACAATCTGTGATAGGCTCAGTAATGAGAAACTCTCACCATATCTTTCAACTATATTTACCCTTTATATACTCTTTCCTTCCCTGGATCTTAGCAAACAGAAATTTAAAAGTAAATTAAGGGGAGAGGAGGAAACCTCATCCACTACAGCAATTAAGAATGTGGGTTTGGGAGGTCAGGGAAGATGAGAGTCCCTGGACCTGACACTGTGTGACCTCGGGCAAGTCATCTCAACCTCTCTGAGCTTCAGTTTCCGCATCTATGTAAGTGGTGATATAATCATAGGTCGCTGAGATTAAGTCAGAAAACGGCAATGGAAAGTGCTTACCCCAAAGGAGTGATCACTCTAAATTATGCTTTCATTCTGCGTCGTTTAAACCAGCCACCATGACATCAGCAAGACTCCTCTCCGTGAAAGAAGCCACAACCAGAATATCTGACTGCCGATCGTGGTCTGCTTCTAACTATCAATACTTGTCCCACCTTGACCAAGTTAATTCAACGTCTTGAAAAGGAGTCACTTGGAACCTAAGATCTTTGAGGCTCATTCCATCCGAGAATCGACCTGTTCAGAGCAGGCAAATACCTATATTAAGGGAACAGGCAGACACGTGTCCTGAGCACTGGTTAAATAGTCTCTCCTGTGTCTCCTCTCTGCCTTTCCGGAGGAGGCCTTGAAGGGTGCCAATACTTTAAATACTTCAACCACAGGAATATGCCAATGCATCTTTGCTCCCCTGTAGTCAAAAGGTCTGTGAACTCACACTTGAAATCTCAGAGAAAGCTTAAGCGGAAAGAACATCTTTCAATAACCAACAACATAACCCTCCTCACGTTTTGCCATCCTGACATTCAGGGAGTCATGCTCCAGAGAGCACTTTTCAGGAAACAATCAGCTTAAGACATCACCCATCCAATTCACTTTGACACTGATGAGCGATGACACTGTTCCTTAGAAAACAGAAACAGAAATGGCAGACCATCGCTACGACAGCCAACTGCTGGGTAGTCTTTTGGGTTGCTTTTTTTGTTTTGTTTAAGTGTGTCATTCACTAAAGAGGAGACAGGGAAAATGGGCAGGTTACAAGTAGCTTCCTGTCTAATTGGAGGCTTGAGATAATTAGGAGACAATTCTGATTCTTCATCCATTTGTTCACTTATTCAATAAATATTTATTAAGTGTGAGGTTCTGTTCTGGATGCGGAGGATAGAGCAGTAAACAAAATAGGCAAGATCCTTGCTCTCAATGTATATACTAGTGGAAGGACACAAACCAAAAATAACAAAGTAATAACGCTGCCATGAACACTGAGGTGCACCTATACTTTCCTGTTAGTGTTTTCATTTTCTTTGGCTAAATATCCAGAAGTGGAATCGGTGGATCATATGGTAGTTCTATTTTTAATTTTTTGAAGAACCTCCATGCAAGCGACCTGAGTGTCCGCCCACTGAAGAATGGATGAAGATGCTGTGGTGTATGTGTGTGTGCGTATACACATATATACACCTATATATAATGGAACATTACCGAGCCATAAAAAAGAATGGAATTTTGCCATTCGCAGCAACATAAATGGACATGGAGGGTATTATACTTACTGAAATAAGTCAGACAGAGAAAGACGAATATGGCATGTTTTCAAGTATATGTGGAATCTAAAAAATGAAACAAACAAATATAACAGAACAGAAACTGACTCACAGAGATGGAGAACAAACTAGTGGTTACCAGAGGGGAGAAGCATGGGGGAAGGGCAACATAGGTGAAGGGGATCAAGAGGTACAAACCACTAGGTGTAAAATAACCAAGTTACAAAGATGTAACGCACTGCACAGGGAAGAGAGCCAACATTATGCGGAGTATAATCTGTAAAAATATCAGACCCTTATGTTGTACAGCTGAAACTAATATAGTATTGTAAGTGAAGCACACTACAGTGAAAATAGTAATAATCAGAGGAACAAACAAGATAATCTCAGGCAGTGACAAGTACTATGGTGGAAATAAACTAAGCAGTACGATAGAAAGTGACCCAGGCTGGAAGGAGCAAGCCTGCAGCCTATGCAGGCAGGTTATGCTCTGAACACTTCTAGAAGGTACCATTCACACCATGAATGAGTGACAAGGAAGAGACAGCCATACAAAGCCAAGAGCAAAAGCCACTGAGGTCAGGTTTTCTCCAACGGGATGCTATTGGCATTTGGCATGGGGTCGTTTTTCTTGTGTGGGTCTGTCCTGAGCATCGCAGGACATTTAGCATCCCTTGACCCTCCCCCGTACCCAATATCTGTAGGGTCCTCTGGGTAGTCATTGGGGTAGCCGAAAATGTTTCCACTCTTTTCCCTAGAGGAAGGGCTACAACTCCCCTTGTTGAGAACCACTGATACAGCAGAGAACAAAGGCCAGGGCCATGAGTTAGAAACAAGCCTGGGCTGTGCAATGAACAGCAAGCAGGCCAGTGTGCTTGGCATATAATGAGTGATGGGGAAAGAGGCGAGAGTTGACTTTATAGCCATGTATGCTTAGCTGTGGCATACCGAGTTTGCTTGCTGTCAGCTGGGAAGATTTCATACAGGAGACAGAGGCTGAGCAGAGCACAGAAGCCACAGTTACACACACGCTTTCTGTACAGTACCAGGAAAGGGGATACGATTCTATGGGTAATTGGATGACATTCTGCTGCTCTGGTGTTGCAATGAGCAAAGCTGGGAGGAGAGGAAAGTGAGCAAACTACAATATTTCATCAATCCTAAAATGTATCTTTTTATTCACATTCCAACCTAGCTGGAATCAAAATGTGTGTCACAATCATCATCACGTATTGTCGCTGCCTGAGTCTGTGCGTCAAAACCGGCAGCAGCCTGGAAGAAAATCCTGAGGGCAAGGATGGAGCACGCTTTAAGAAATGCTGTCAGAGCAACAGCCTAGGTGGGATCAGGAACGAGAGCACGAAGCACACGCAAGAGGAGGACACTGAGAACTGGGGGTGGCTCAGAAGGGTCCAACTTTGAATAAGAAATGTCAGGAATCCATGGACCAATTTATCTCTTTTATTTTTTTCTGATGTACGAACGCACAAGAGTGATGGAAGATAAATGTTCAAGCATAAGGATGCTTTTTCCAATAAATGTGAACTTTTAAAATTCTACATGTAGAAGTACCGTCACGGTTTAATTAGCAACGCTCTCTTCCTAGTGATCATAAGAGTAAGAGTGCACATTACAGATTCGAGGAAATCTGAGAACCTCTACTGAACATCCAGCCGGTGCCAGGAATTTTATATGTGCTATACAGCAAGGAACCTCACAGCAGCAGTCTAAAATCCACAGGATGAACTCCACTTCACAGACATTAATAAGTAACTTGGGCTTCCCTGGTGGTGCAGTGGTTGAGAGTCTGCCTGCCGATGCAGGGCACACGGGTTCGTGCCCCGGTCCGGGAAGATCCCACATGCCGTGGAGCGGCTGAGCCCGTGAGCCGTGGCCGCTGAGCCTGCGCGTCCGGAGCCTGTGCTCCGCAACCGGAGAGGCCACAACAGCGAGAGGCCCGCGTACCGCAAAACAAAACAAAACAAAACAAAAAACAGCAATAGTTTCAGAGTTGACACATCTTAAATTATACTTGGTCTCTTCTCTAATACATATTATCTGAAGGAACACTGCCAGTTAGTGAGTCAAAGTTTTATCCAGGACTTCCCTGGTAGTGCAGTGGTTAAGAATCCGCCTGCCAATGCAGGGCACATGGGTTCGAGCCCTGGCCTGGGAAGATCCCACATGCTGAGGAGCAACTAAGCCCGTGCACCACAATGAGTGCGCCTGTGCTCTAGAGCCTGCGAGCCACAACTACTGAGCCTGCATGCCACAACTACTGAAGCCCGCACCTAGAGCCTGTGCTCTGCAACAAGAAGCCACCACCACGAGAAGCCCATGCTCACCACAACTAGAGAAAGCCCGTGTGCAGCAATGAAGACCCAGCACAGCAAAAAATTAATTTATTTACTTAATTAAAAAAAGTTTTACGCAATGGTTTGCTTTTTTTGTTTTTTAAGCCTACAGCACCCGGTATTCCCAGGTGGTCTCCCATCCAAGTACTAACCAGGCCTACCCTGCCTAGCTTCTGAGATCAGATGAGATTGGGTGCACTCAGGGTGGTATGGCTGTAGAGTGCAATGGTTTGCACTTTTATAATAGATGCACTTTTTTAAAATTGAACTATAGTTGGTTTACAATATTGTGTTAGTTTCAGGTGTACAGCAAAGTGATTCAGACAGATAGATAGATAGATAGATAGAGTGTTTGATTGATTCAGGTTATTTTCCATTATAGGTTAATACAAGATATTGGATATAGTTCCCTGTGCTATACAGTAATTCTTTGTTGTTATCTACTTTAATATACAGTAGTACATATCCGTTAATCCCATACTCCTTATTTATCCCTTCCCCCTTTCCCCTTTGTTTTCTATGTCTGTGAGTCCGTTTTCATTTCGTAAATAAGTTCATTTGTATTATATTTTAGATGCCACATATATGTGATATCATATAATAGTTGTCTTTCTCTGTGTCCCATTTCTTTTTCAGGAAAAGATCCCAGGAAAAAACTCCTAATTTCCCTACTTAATTCCTTGGTTTGCTGCTCCCAGCCTGGCTGCTCAGTGGGGCCCCATCTCTCCAGACTCTTCCATCATGCCCCCTCAAAACCCATAGGATTAAAACTTCTTAAGGGTTTACTAGTTATCAATACTGAGAAACAGAAGACACAAAGAAACAAACACTGGAGATTCTCCTGGAATCTTGGCTTGTACAGCCACTTCCCCACTGAGTCTCTGAGTCCTTATTCCTGAAGGTGTTGTTGCTATGACCCTCCCAACCCTGCACAGACCAGATAGGTTCTTAATGCCCTCTGACACCTTCCTAATAACAAGAAACAGCTTTCAGTTAACCAGGATCCACCAAAGGGTGGCCATCAGGCTAGGCACTTGATATAATTTACCTCCTTTAACCCAATCAACAGCCCTATGACAAAGGTATTATACTTTTCACTTTTTCGATGAAAAAATAAAGTTCAGAGAAGTCAAGCAATTAGCCCAAGGTCACAGAGCTAGGATATGGCAATCCTGTGATTGGAGCCTGAATATAAATCTACTGAAAATCTAATCAAAACAGATGAGTAGTTAATTCAGGTGACAAGTGATGTGAAGTGTGTAATGCACATTCCCAGGGTCTCCACATGGAGCCAAACCTCCTCTCTTCAAGCTCACCCCATTGTTTCCATGAGGTCTGTAATGCTGAAATCAGATATACTGACTTTATCATAGTAAAGTGTGTGGACCAGAGGGCAGACAGCAGAAGCAAGAACTACAATCCTGCAGCCTGTGGAACAAAAACCACATTCACAGAAAGATACACAAGATGAAAAGGCAGAGGACTATGTATCAGATGAAGCAACAAGATAAAACACCAGAAAAACAACTAAATGAAGTGGAGATAGGCAACCTTCCAGAAAAAGAATTCAGAATAATGATAATGAAGATGATCCAGGACCTCGGAAAAACAATGGAGGCAAAGATCGAGAAGATGCAAGAAATGTTTAACGAAGACCTAGAAAAATTGAAAAACAAACAGAGATGAACAATACAATAACTGAAACGAAAAATACACTAGAAGGAATCAATAGCAGAATAACTGAGGCAGAAGAATGGATAAGTGACCTGCAAGACGGAATGGTGGAATTCACTGCTACAGAACAGAATAAAGAAAAAAGAATGAAAAGCAATGAAGACAGCCCAAGACACCTCTGGGACAACATTAAACGTAACAACATTCACATTATAGGGGTACCAGGAGAAGAGAGAGAGAAAGGACCAGAGAAAATATTTGAAGAGATTATAGTCAAAAACATCCCCAACATGCGAAAGGAAATAGCCACCCAAGTCCAGGAAGTGCAGAGAGTCCCATACAGGATAAACCCAAGGAGAAACATGCCGAGACACACAGTAATCAAATTGGCAAAAATTAAAGACAAAGAAAAATTATTGAAAGCAGCAAGGGAAAAATGACAAATAACATACAAGGGAACTCCCATAAGGTTAACAGCTGATTTCTCAGCAGAAACTCTACAAGCCAGAGGGAGTGGCATGACATATTTAAAGTGATGAAAGGGAAGAACCTACAGCCAAGATTACTCTACCCGGCATTTGGATTCCATGGAGAAATCAAAAGCTTTACAGACAAGCAAAAGCTAAGAGAATTCAGCACCACCAAACCATCTCTACAACAAATGCTAAAGGAACTTCTCTAAGCGTTCTTAGAGAAGAAACACAAGAGAAGAAAAGGACCTACAAAAACAAACCCCAAACAATTAAGAAGATGGTAACAGGAACATACATATCGATAATTACCTTAAACATAAATGGATTAAATGCTCCAATCAAAAGACACAGGCTCGCTGAATGGATACAAAAACAATACCCATATATATGCTGTCTACAAGAGATCCACTTCAGACCTAGGGACACATAGAGACTGAAAGTGAGGGGATGGAAAAAGATATTCCATGGAAATGTAAATCAAAAGTAAGATGGAGTAGCAATACTCATATCAGATAAAATACACCTTAAAATAAAGAATGTTACAAAAGACAAGGAAGGACACTACATAATGTTCAAGGGTTCAATCCAAGAAGAAGATTAACAATTATAAATATATATGCCCCCAACGTAGGAGCACCTCAATATATAAGACAAATGCTAACAGCTATAAAAGAGGAAATCAACAGTAATACAACAATAGTAGGGGAACTTAACACCTCACTGACACAAATGGACAGATCATACAAACAAAAAATTACTAAGGAAACACAAGCTTTAAATGACACAAAAGACCAGATAGATTTAATCGGTATTTATAGGACATTCCATCCAAAACCAGCAGATTACACTTTCTTCTCAAGTGTGCATGAAACATTCTCCAGGATAGAGCACATCTTGGGTCACAAATCAAGCCTCAGTAAATTTAAGAAAATTGAAATTATATCAAGCATCTTTTCTGACCACAATGCTATGAGATTAGAAATCAATTACAGGGAAAAAAATGTAAAAAACACAAGCACACTGAGGCTACACAATACGTTACTAAATAACCAAGCAATCACTGAAGAAATCAAAGAGGAAATCAAAAAATACCTAGAGACAAATGACAATGTAAACACAATGATCCAAAACCCATGGGATGCAGCAAAAGCAGTTCTAAGAGGGAAGTTCATAGCAATACAAGCCTAACTCAAGAAACAAGAAAAATCTCAAATAAACAATCTAACCTTACACCTAAAGGAACCAGAGAAAGAAGAACAAACAAAACCCAAAGTTAGCAGAAGGAAAGAAATCATAAAGATCAGAGCAGAAATAAATGAAATGAAAACAAAGAAAACAATAGCAAAGATCAATAAAACTAAAAGCTGGTTCTTTGAGAAGATAAACAAAATTGATAAACCATTAGTCAGACTCAGCAAGAAGAAGAGGGAGAGGACTCAAATCAATAAAATTAGAGATGAAAAGGGGAAGTTACAACAGGCACTGCAGAAATACAAAGCATCCTAAGAAACTACTACAAGCAACTCTATGCCAATAAAGTGGACAACCTGGCAGAAATGGACAAATTCTTAGAAAGGTATGACCTCCCAAGAGTGAACCAGGAAGAAATAGAAAATATGAACAGACTAATCACAAGTAATGAAATTAAAACTGTGATTAAAAATCTTCCAACAAACAAAACTCCAGGATCAGATGGCTTCACAGGTGAATTCTATCAAACATTTAGAAAGGAGCTCACACTCATCCTTCTCAAACTCTTCCAAAACATTGCAGAGGAAGGAACACTCCCAAACTCATTCTATGAGGCCATCATCACCCTGATACCAAAACCAGACAAAGATACTACAAAAAAAGAAAATTACAGACCAATATCACTGAAGAATATAGATCCAAAATCCTCAACAAAATACTAGGTAAGAGAATCCAACAGCACATTAAAAGGATCATACACCATGATCAAGTAGGATTTATCCCAGGGATGGAAGGATTCTTCAATATATGCAAATCAATCAACGTGATACACGACATTAACAAATTGAAGAATAAAAACCATACGATCATCTCAATAGACGCAGAAAAAGCTTTTGACAAAATTCAAAACCCATTTATGATAAAAACTCTCCAGAAGGTTGGCATAGATGGAACCTAACTCAACATAATAAAGACCATATACAACAAACCCACAGCCAACGTCATTCTCAATGGTGAAAAACTGAAAGCATTTCCTCTAAGATCAGGAGGAAGACAAGGATGTCCACTCTCACCACTATTATTCAACATAGTTTTGGAAGTCCTGGACACAGGAATCAATAAAGAAAAAGAAATAAAAGGAATACAAATTGGAAAAGAAGAAAGAAAACTGTGACTGTTTGCAGATGACATGATACTATACATAGAGAATCTGAAAGATGCCACCAGAAAACTACTAGAGCTAATCAATGAATTTGGTAAAGTTGCAGGATACAAAATTAATGCACAGAAACCTGTTGCATTCCTACACACTAATGATGAAAAATCTGAAAGAGAAATTAAATCATGGAAGCAACCTAAATGCCCATCGACAGACGAATGGATAAAGGAGATGTGATACATATATACAATGGAACATTACTCAGCCATAAAAAGGAATGAAATTGGGTCATCTGTAGAGACGTGGATGAATTTCATACAGAGTGAAGTAACTCAGAAAGAGAAAAACAAATATCGTATATTAACGCATGCATGTGGAACCCAGAAAAATGGCACAGATGAACCGGTATGCAGGGCAGAAATTGAGACACAGATGTAGAGAACAAACGTATGGACACCAAGAGGGGAAAGGGACGGAGGGTGGTGGTGGTGCTGTGATGAATTGGGAGATTGGGATTGACATATATACCCTACTATGTATAAAATGGATAACTAATAAGAACCTGCTGTATAAAAAATTTAATTAATTAATTAAAGCGTGTGCACGGACATCTGGGTGCGCACATGTGCTTTTTGCCAGTTACAAGTCTTCCATAAAAACACTTGAATGATCAGCAAGCCCAGAAGCCAATCACAATTCTAGTCATGAGGTGCATCAACTGGCATAATTCAGCTTTGAAGAGGCTCCCTCTAAATGGATTAAGTATGATTGAATGATACGGGTTCTCCCTGGGTGTGAATGGGGTGGCAGTGTACAGGCATTCTGGGAAGTGGAGTAAATTCTTTCCAAGTGTCTATTCGATCCCCAGGGGATCTCCTCCACCCTCAGCTCAAAATTCTCAATCCAGGGAGGGGGAAGGGATGGATTGGGAGTTTGGGATTAGTAGGTGCAAACTATTATATATAGAATGGATAACCAACAAGGACCTACTGTATAGCACAGGGAACCATGTTCAATATCCTGTGATAAACCATAATGGAAAAGAGTATGAAAAAGAATGTATTAATGTGTATAACTGAATCACTCTGCTGTACAGGAGAATTTAACACAACATTGTAAATCAACTAGACTTCAAAAAAATAAATTTGAAAAAAAAACTCTCAATCAGAAACAACACAGTATCAATGTAAGACAGCTGAGGTGTTTTCTGATGGGTATTTTTCTAAAATGCCTTAGACACTTGCTAATCTTTACTTTTTTTCCATTATCTATTTTAATTGAAGTAATACACTCAGAGGATTTTAGAAAAAGAGACATGCACGCTGTCAAGGATTTATACTAGACGCCTCTCTGCAGCCTGTTTTTTCTCATCAACAGCAGATCTTGGAGTTTTTTTCCACGGCTATATGCACAGCGCTGTCCAATTCTTTTAAACCACCGCACTGCATTCCTTCTGTGGGTAAGCCATAACTTACACAACCAGTCTCGTACTGAGGTACACTTAGGTGGCTTCCAATCTTTTGCCATTAAAAATAAAACAACTCGTACACACCTTTTTGCTGGACAATTAAGATTTCTCCAAACTGAACACGGAGTAGTGTTCTCAACACGGGCATATACCTGTTCTTCCAGAGATGCTATGATCCAACTCAAAAGTAAGGACAACAACTAAGACATAAACTGGACCAACAGAGAGCAGGGACATCTGAAACAAAATCTGTCCGGAAATTTGCACAATGCATGGTTACTGCATCTATACTCTTTCTGAGAGAATCAGAGGGTCCGTGGCCAGGGACACTGGAAAGATCCGCAGGATCTGAAGAGCACTGTGCAATGTTTAAAATAAGCACTTCTTGGCGGTGTACAAGAGAAATAGAAATGCTAAACCTCACCTGCAAAGCACACTGCATGGGACATTAACATAATACAATTTAGACACAACAGCAAACTTCAGTCATAGAGCAGACTTCCAGCACTGCCAGAAACATTTCTCCCCTCACTGCTGAATGCTGCTGTGAATTTCACCTGTGACAGAGATTCTAAGATAACTCAAAGAATGTAGTTTTAACGTGTGAGGGCAGGGAGGACTGGGCATCCCCAGACACAGCAAGCAAGAGTGTAAATATTTATATAAGCTTCCTGGAGGGAAATTCAGCAATGTGTACCAAAAGCTTTAAAATCATCCTCACCGCTCACCTTTTGACCCAGTAATTATATGACCATGTATGCCCTGGGATTCATCCTAAGAAACTCTGTGTGTGTGTGTGTGTGTGTGTGTGTGTGTGTGTGTGTGTGTCTGTGTGTGTTTTCCGTACCCATTTGTTCACTGCAATGTTTTAGGACCAGAGGAACACTGGAAGCAATGTAAATGTCCACCTGTAGGGTATCAGTTAAATACGTTATAATGTATTCATGCCATACGATGAAAACTACACAGTGAATAAAATTCATGTGTTAAAGGAGTAGTTTGCAAGCTGTGGGTCACAAATCATTAATAAGTCATGAAACCAGTTTTTGTGGGCCATGGACAGCTTTTTAAATAGAAGAATATCAGAGTGCATCACACAAAGTAAGTGTCAGTATGGTTTCATGAAACTTTATTTAAATGCATGTGTGTTTATTCTGGGTCAGTATATGAAATGTACTTCTTACTTTAGGATATAGTAAAAAAAAAAAAAAAACTGAAAACCACTGTGGCAACAGAACATTCACTAGTATGGAAATATGTCAACATTCTACATTTAAGTGGGGGAAAACAGGTTAAAAATTATATAATATAATCCCAAATTTGAGATAATACCAACAATCAAATATGTATGTGTATATGTGCACAGAAAGGAAACGTTCTCTGGATAGTAGTATTATGGGTGAAGGTAATTTTTCTCTATTTTCCCTACATGCTTCTGGTATTTTTCTAAATTTCCTATAATTTCTGCTTATTATGTTAATAAGCAGAAAAAAACAGAGGGTATTTTCAAATATAGTTTTGATAAGTATGTAAAGTATTTTAAGATGCTCCAAAAATGAGTCATGGGTGACAATAAATGAATGAGGTGACCAGGCAATCATTCCATCCTCGGACATCCTCCTATGAAAAATCTTCTTTCAGAAATGTTGCATACCAACACATTGGGACAAGCAGCATATGGTCCCACAAGAAGGCGCACAGGAAACGTAAATAGTAGTTCAGAACTGCGAGGAAGGAAGGAAGGAAGGAAAGGAGGAAGGAAGGTAGGAAAGGAGGGAGGGAAGGAAAGAAGGAAGGAAGGAAGGAAGGAAAGGAGGGAGGGAACAGAAATAATGGAAGGGAAAAGTGAAAAGAAAAGAAAGTACCAAAAATATCTGATATGTTAAAAAAAAAGAGAGAGAGAGAAATAAAGCTTGTCTTTAATACACAGCAGCAAAAAAATTGGACAAAGCTTTCATTTTATGACTAGAGGTTTCAGCCAGCAAATATCGTCCTGAAGTTATTAAATTTTAAAGTGCCCAGGAACTCAATAAACCCTTTTTTAATTCATAATGAGTTAATGAAGTGGCCAATGACCTGACCTCTTTTCAAACCGGATGAGGGATTTGATGAGTCAGTGCTAATTCAGGTTCAGGTGATCACTTCACTGTTCGGAAAACATCGTTACATTTTTTTTTTTTTTCTGAGGAAGAGGCTTTACTATGGAAGCATAATCATTAGTGACGGTAATCTTCTGCTTCCCCTCAGTGGCACCCCAGTGAGGCACGTAACTAATGAAATTACTCAGTGTTAAACAAGGAAACGGCAGCTTTGCTGTATGAATTCCATTTCTTCATGTTCCAGATCTTTCTCAAGTAGAGATGGGACCCTGTCCTCAAAATGTTTATATTCTGTTGGGGGAGACAATGGCAACTCCTGGATTTCTATTTAAGTAGGTGATGTAGAGGTTTAGGTGGCTTGGAAGAGAATGCTTGCTGATGGAAATGATTAGTGATAAGACTTAGAACCACCCTTCTTATTGCCACTCAGACGAAACATATATAACAAGATACGAAGAATACTGGGAAAAGAGTGGGCTAACTCAGCAAGAGTAAAATCACTTCTAGGCTGAAGGAGAAAAGCATTTGAACCTCACCAGTTATATTTTGGGAATAAAAGGTACAAAATTGTTAGACAGATGGACAAACCCATCCTTTTGGATGCTACTGTGAAAATTTGGAGCCAAACTAAGGTTGACCACATATGATTTCCAAAGAGTATATTGGTCAAATTTATATCACTTTTTTCAAAGCTTCTGATTTATTTGTGTATCCCTAGCATCTTGCAAAGCACTGGGGAGAGCAGACAGTTATAAAGTAATTATCCAATATTAGATAAATACAGTTGCTCGATTTTTTAGTGGAATCCAATAAGGATTTGAGGAAAGAAACATAGATGCTTAAGGAGAACAACTGGTATACCAAAGGCACATGGATTAATTTGTCTATACTGATAGATAACTGACTTCTCATTTTAAAAGATCTCCACATTATCTGCTTTGCTTTATTAGTATTTATTTTCCAGAGCTTTGCACGTGTATCTCATTTAATCCTTGTAACTAACCTATAAAGTACATACTATTAATATCTCCATTTTAAAGATGAGGAAACTGAGTCACAGATCAGTTTAGTAACTCATTCAAGGCCACACAACCAGCAGGTCCCACAGCCTATACTCATAGCCAAGCAGTTGGCTCCAAAGCCCATGTTACCCTAGTGCCCCCTATTTCCGAAGCACTCTGAACATTTGGCAGATGGTATCTTATTCTTTCTCCCCAAACCACTTGAAATAGCTTTGTTAAAATACTGTGACCTTCCCCAAGTCACTGTATGCCCTTGCTGGGTGTTGTCTGAGAGACGAAGGTAATTTCCCACAAGGCCAGCTTTATTCCTCACTAGCTGGAAAGCAAAGCAAATGAAACAAAAGAAAAGGAACATGAGGGGTTCTTTGGGCACACTGTGTGTTGGACATAAACAAATAAAATGGTTTTAATAAAGGGATGGCAAGTGAGAACATACATCAGTCACCTGGTACCTTGGTAGACCAGATAACCCTCCTCATGGAGTCTCAGAGACATGAAGGAGGAAGTGCCCTTATGTCCTGGGTTTTGTACCTTCCGAGATCCGATAGAGGTCTGCAAGTTTTAATGAAAACAATTTGCATTGTAGGGTGCCGAAGGTAGCAGGCTAATGTTAGGGTGGAGTTGGCTGGTTCGTTTTATTCTCCAAAAAGTCCGGTTATGTCAACCCACTCCCAGTAGAGTCTCCCTGACAGTTATCTAATAAACTTGAGTTTCCCACTGCTAAAACATACTGCTGACAACAAAGGGTCTTTCTTCAGCATTGAAGAACACTGAGTGCATTAAGGAAATCTGGCCACAAAAGAACAAGGAGACCTATAAAAGCTCCCCCACGTCTTCCGTGCCTTCCTTCCAGCTTGATGTTTCTTGTCAAGAGAAGGAAAACTCTCAGTATAAATATGCATTTGAATCATAAACCAAATCCACCCAGTACTTTTGCAGAAAAAGAGAGAAATAAAAAGAGGCTCCAGGACAAACATCTAAGTAAAAAATATAAAGTGCTTTTACCCCCTCATCTCACGATGTGCCTGTCTCTTCCACTCTCCTCTTGCACTGAGCAGTATGTACACTTTACAGAGAATGCCAGCTATAATCCAACAGATGTCACTGTGAACATGGAGGAGAAAATGGCCAGAAACAGCCTCTCAAGGGTTGTCTGCACAAAAATACACTGACCAGCTTTGATTTTCAGTGCCACGGTCAACTAGACCAGCCCACGTGTGAGCACAGGAACTCGTTCCTGCCGTAACCTGAGTCAGGTGAGCCGGGAATGCTAATTCATTTAGATGAGATTTGTGAAAAATATTGCTTTGGGGGGCTTCCCTGGTGGTGCAGTGGTTGAGAATCTGCCTGCTAATGCAGGGGACATGGGTTCGAGCCCTGGTCTGGGAGGATCCCACATGCCGCGGAGCGGCTAGGCCCGTGAGCCACAACTACTGAGCCTGCGCGTCTGGAGCCTGCACACCGCGATGAAGAGTGGCCCCCGCCTGCCACAACTAGAGAAAGCCCTCGCACAGAAACGAAGACCCAACAGAGCAAAAATAAATTAATTAATAAAAAAACAGTGCTTTGGGTGAAAGAAGGGTATCTCATTGCTATGCAGACATGTATTATCAGGGGAAGAAAAGCAAAAAAGACTAAGGTTAGCCCATACAAGATAGTCCTTCGAGGCAAGCCTCAATCCAGAATATGAGTGTGCCTCAGGGATCAGCATGGTGAGACGGCAGTTAACCCCTTCTCTGTAATAATCCACACTAAAGTCACGTTTAAAGAGAAGAATCATGTCATTTCACCATCACATGTGTATGTATCACATCTCTCTCCTCCAAGCCTTCACATATTCTGTTCCTTATGCCCAACACCCTTCCCTCACCACTGACCCTTAGCTTAAATGGCTAACCCCTACAAGTCCCCTACTTCTCAGCCTAGGTGTCACTTCCCTTGTTTTATCTACAAAAGTGCCTGGCAGATAGTACTGAATGAACAGATGTTTTAGAATAAATGCATAGGACCCATTTGTGGCCAGTGGGTGTAGAGGAAATATACCAGGGTCTTCTAGAAGGAATTTTCTCCCTAATGAGAGGCAAGGGCTGCCTGAAGAATAAGCCTTTTTGTCACTTTCCCTCCCTTCCTTCTTTGCATACTCTCATGCAAGAATATAATACCTAAGGCTGCAGCAGCCATCTTCAGATCACGAGGTAACAACCCACGGTTCAAAATCCAACAGGCTACCATGGCAGAATGGAAGGATGTAAACAGCTTGAACCCTTCATAGCCTGGTAAACTGCTGACTCTATCCTGGAACCACCCATCTGGATTTCTTGCTAAGTGAGATCTAAATATGCTAAGTCACCGTTCATTAGGTTTTCTCTCGCTTACAGCCAAAAGCATCCAGACTGGCATATTCTGCACTGATTAACCTAAATTGTGATTGGCATTTGCTTGCCTGTCTTCCCACCTAGACTGTGAGTTCCAGAAGGATGAAAGTGTCTTGTTGTTTACCTTCTTCCCGGCATACAGCAAAGACTGGGATGCCTTAAACATCTGTTAAACGAGAGACTCATTTCCCTCACACCTGCCTCCCCCAGTTCCCAAGAACTAAAACTCGATGCTGACCCATTTCTATCTTTCTGAACCTTTACAGGTATCTTTGATGTTAGATCTGGCACCTCTCAGTTCTCAGAACGCTATGACACATCTTAAGAAGTCCACTCTTTTTCAAGCTTTCTCTAAGTCAAATGGGTATTTTTCAGACTTCAATTTAGAAAATCTCTTAGTGACATTCAACGTGGTCGATCACTCCTTCCTTTTGAAAATCCATAGTGCCATAAAACTGAGTTGCTTTCTTTTTTATTGAAGTAATATTGATTTACAGAATGGAAGAAAATATTAGCAAATGATAAGCAAATGTCAGGGGGTTAATATCCAAAATATACAAACAGCTCATACAGCTCAATGTAAAAAAAAAACCAAACAACCCAATCAAAAGAAAATGGGCAGAAGACCTGAACAGACATTTTTCTAAAGAAGACATACAAATGGCTACCAAGCACAAGAAAAGATGCTCAATATCGCTAATTATGAGAGAACTGTGAATCAAAACTACAATGAGACATCACCTCACACCTGTCAGAATGGCCATCATCAAAAAGTCTACAAATAACAACTGTTGTCAAGGATGTGGAAAAAAGGGAACTCTGCAATGTTGGTGGGAATGTAAGTTGGTGCAGCCACCATGCAAAACAGTATGGAAAGTCCTCAAAACACCAAAAAATAGAACTATCATATGATCCGGCAATTCTGCTCCTGGGTATATACCCAGAAAAAACAAAAACACTAATTCAAAAAGATACATGCACCCCAATGTTCTTAGCAGTATTCACAACCGCTTTCTTATTGTCCTCTACACTTTTCTCTTTTACAAGCTCACCTTTACGTACTCTGCACCCAATTTCAAAGCCTAATTCTAAGCCTTCCTCTCTTGCCACCATACACTTGCTCACAATCATCATTGACCATGGCTTCAATTATCACTTTACGTTGATAGGTCCCGAAGTTATATCTCCTGGCCCTGTCCTCTCCTCTAAGCTCAGCTACGTACATCTACCTATTTGATACATACATATCAAATATATATATATATATATAGTCTCAAAACAATATATATGTAAACAATATATATAAACATATATATATATAAATAATATATATATGTCTCAAAACCATCTGAAATTCAACATTTTTGAAACTGAACTTATTATCCTCCCTGACTCATCGGCATCTTGATGAAGGTATCAGAAACCTACCTCAAGCTGACTTAGGGCACTAAAGGAAATGTATTGGCTCAAGGAACCAGAAAGCTCTTAGACAGAGCTGGTCTCAGGCATGCATGAATTCAGGAATTTAAACAACAAAATAAGGTCTCTCTTGCCATCTCTCATCTCTACTAATCTCCATCTAACTCCTTTCTCTCTCACTGCACACCAGCTTTCTCCATAGGGAGGAAACATCTCCATAGGTAGAAGCATCTGTAGGACTCCATCCTTCCTGCTCCAAGACCCCAAAGGCAAGCCCCCTTTGTCTTCACCTCCAACATCCCACAAAAATGAATCTCACTGTGCAAACCTTGGTCACTAAGCCAATGCCTGTTACAGCCAGGGGAGGTGGGTTTTCCTGAAGGGAAATCTAACCCAAAATCAGATGACTGGATTAACAGTTCTTCAACAAAAGAGAGCACAGGGTTTTCTGGACAAGTTAACTGCGCAGATGTCCTGCAGCTACCCCAAGCCAGCTCTTCTTCTTGTGGTCTCTGTCTTGGTAAGTAAAGCCATCCTTCTCCCATCCACTTACACAAGCCAGAAACCCAGGAGTTCCTGAAGACTTCCCTCGCTCTCATCCCCCGAAGGCAAGCCAGCACCATATCCTTTCAATTTTGCCTCCCAAGTGTTTTACACTTAAAACAATGCCCAGGGCTTCCCTGGTGGCGCAGTGGTTGGGAGTCCGCCTGCCGGTGCGGGGGACGCGGGTTCGTGCCCCGGTCCGGGAGGATCCCGCATGCCGCGGAGCGGCTGGGCCCGTGGGCCACGGCCGCTGGGCCTGCGCGTCCGGAGGCTGTGCTCCGCAACGGGAGAGGCCACAGCAGGGAGAGGCCCACATACCGCAAAAAAATAAAAAAAAAAAAAAAAAATGCCCAGAACACAACATCATCCACTTCTTTCCATCCTCACTGCCATCTCCCTAGTCTAAGCCACCAGAAACCTCTCCTAGACTATTTTAAGAACCTCCTACAGGTACTTACTCTCATCTCCCCAGTCCTTTCCTACGTAGCAAGCAGGCTGACCATTTCAAAGTGTGAACCTGACCCTGTCCCCTGTCTGTTGAAACCACTAGACAGCCCTCCATCTCCCTGAGGATAAAACCCCACATCTTTAACATGTCCTGCAATTCCCCATAGCTATCTCCTCTCCAGTTCCATTCTAAGCCACGCCTCTCCCTCTTACTGAGTTCCAGCACCGTGGGTCTTTAGTTCTTCCAACATGCCAGCCGTCTTCCTGACATCAGGTCTTTACATGTCCTGTTCCCTCTGCTTGGATTGCTACCCTCCCCAACACACACACACATTCTCTCTCTCTCTCTCTCTCTCTCTCTCTCACACACCAACACACTTTCACCTCCTACTCAACCTTCAGATCTCTTCTCAAATGCCACTTATTTAGGAGAGTTTCCTCAACTCTCCAAACCTCTAATAGGTTACAACTCTTGCTAGATGTTCAAACTGCACCCCCTTCATTCTAGTCTCTTACAGCACTGGATACTGTTCCTTCACAGTATTCACTCCGCTCATCATTTTAACTTTATTTACATTGACTGATTACATCGCTCTTCTCCACTGAAAGACAAGTGCCACAAGGCCAGGAATCAACTGCTTTTACTTACCTTTCTGTCCCCAGCCCCAAGCACAGTGCCTGGCACATTTGGAGGCAATCAATATGGAATGAGAAATAAACGTCTGAATCATTTCTGGAAAGGACAGAGATTAAAAGTACAAGTTGTGGAGTCAAGCAGGTTAAAATCTTGGGCCCATAGGGACTTCCCTGCTGGTCCAGTGGCTAAGACTCCACACTCCCAATGCAGGGGGCCCGGGTTCGGTCCCTGGTCAGGGAACTAAATCTCGCATGTCGCAACTACGGGTTCGCATGCTGCAACTAAAGATCCTGCATGCCGCAACTAAGACGGGCACAGCCAAATAAATAAATAAATACTTTTTTAAAATAAAATAAAAACAAATAAATAAAGTCTTGGGCCCATAGAAATACAAGGTGTGTCACCTTGGACACATCACTTAGAATTTCCCTTCTTTACGTTTCAATTTCCTCATCTGTAAAATATGGACAATAATAAGGATTCATAAGATGACCTACCTTTTAGGTAGGTTTTTTACACTTAAAACAATGTCCAGAACACAGAAAGCAGATGTATCCATTACAATTAAGTTTATCCGAGAACAACTAAAGCCCAAAATAGTATGGCGGAAGCAACACAGAAAGGTATCCCTCTCTTACCCAGAGGTTTCCATCGGGCTCCTTCTGTCCTGCTGCTTCTTCATTCTCGAGACGACGCTCTCTCCACAGAGCACCAAATTACTGTTGAACTTCCATTCTCATACTCACATTCTCATCAACAGCAAAGAGCATCCTTGTAAGGACCTTTCTCAGAAGTCGTACCCAGCATCTGCTCTCAAATCCCACTGGCCCGAACTTAACCTCGTCAAGCCACATCAAGTAGGAGGAAGGTCGGGAAACATAGTCTTTATTTCAGATTGTCACACGCCCAACGAAAATTGAGAGACGAACAGTAGCCTCTTTTACAGCAAGACAGTGAAAGGAAAATTCTTACACGGAAATTGGACGTTTTATGTCAGGGAGTGCCTCCATAAAAGATGATATGGGCAAATGAGATTGTAGAAGCACCCTCCCCAGAAACACATCCGTCACAGTAACAGGCACATAAACGCATTTGGTGGATTTTAAAGAAAACCACCACCATCATCCCATAGGCGAACTTCCTAAACCCCTGGGTCCTGGGCTCCAGGGCAAGTGTGCTTGCCCAGAGAGAAGCCTTTAGAGGTTCGTCCCATTGTCATTCACTTAGGCCTGCCTTGATCTTTTCTCTCTGAATGATGCAAAATGCTTACAGGTGCCAGGCAGGACTTCTCAGGGTGCCCTGGGGCAGTCCTTTGCCTGCAGAATCCCTCCAGGGCAGGTGACGACCTACAGGAGGACTGTGGCTTTGCCTACCTGACGCATTGAGGGCCTTCCCAACCTGTCGCTAACCACCACCTCAGAAATCCAATCTTGCTTTACAGCTAAATCAATCCTGTCACTCCAATTAAATTCGCTTGGGAAAAGTTAAAAAAGGAATCTCTGGCCTCACTGTGAATTCTCAAGTCTGATAGAGAAAGAATGATTCTGCAGCAGTTCAAAGAGAGAAAGGAAGTATTTACTCTGTCCCCCTTCATGCAGAAGGGAAAGGGGCATTGTTATTTTGATACTAGAAACTAAACTCTAAATTAGATCATCCGAGAAGGATAACCATATTCAAACTGCCTATTTTCTTTCACCTCATGGAAATGGTACATGGAATCACCATCCTTATTATTAAAAGCTTTTATCAAGGTGCCTGGGGCACAAAACAGGCTGAGTTGTACTAAATCTGTAACATTACTTGGGGATGACATGGAGGTCTTTCCCAAGAACTTAAGAAATAAGATTACCATCTGACAGCTTATCAAAATATATCACAGTGTATCAAAATTTTAACAGTGCATACCGCTTCCATTTTCTCTGGAGACATGCATTCAAGAGCACAAGGGTATCCTCTGTAGCCTTGTCTGTAAAAGCAAAGGATGGAAATGACAGAGATGTTCACAAAGAGTAGAGAGATTAAGTATATCATGATACCACCTTACAGGGAAACACAATGTCAAGATTACGAAACAGTGAACTCAGCCTCTACACAGTGTCATGAAAAAAGTGTCCACGCTCTCATGGTAAGTAGCCATAGCAAATGCAGGCTCTGAAGCCAAAAGGTCTCACTTAATTGTTTCCCAGCTCTGAGACTATGAGTACGTTACTCAACATCTCTAAGCCGGAGGTCACTTATCTGAAAAATGGGGTAATAACAGCACTACCTCATAGGGTGCTGTAAGCACTTAGCCTAGTAGATGGTGAGTTGGCATGGGGTAACTGTCAACTCACTACAGTTCTGTGGCAGTCTTAGTAATATCAATGACACCTCATCAGTGTCACCAGACTATATCAGTGAACACTTCTTCCTCCACTGTATATACATCACTCAAAGGGAAACACAGGCCGACTATAAGCAGTGGCTCCTTTCTGGGAATGAGGATGGCAGTGCAAGAAGCAGGATGGAAAAAAAGGAAAGAGGAAAAGTCTTTGGCTGTATTTTCATTTATATGTTAGTGTTTTTTTTCTTCTAAAGCCAGCTCATGTTACTTTTATCATAAAGTGTTTTTTTTTTCAAGATTGGCCTCTAAGAATTAAACTTTAATTGTATCTCTTAATGGATGAGAGCAGAGACATGCAAAGTTCCCAGGAAGGAGATTCTGAGCCTCAGGACCTGGTGTAACTCAACTGAAAATAGTAACATATCTAAAGCAAGGATATGACTACCTGTGGGCTGAGGGTGGGGATGGCACCGAGTCCTAGTAGCTCAGGAAGAACAGGCACAGCAGAGGTGGCAGGGCACGCAAGCAGTTCACAGGGGAGAGGGGATTTTGGTCCCGAGACTCATATTTCCAAGTGCGTCCTCTAGGCTCTTCACTTGGCTTCTGCTCTGTGTTAAGGACTGAATTATGTCCCCCTCCCCAAATTCGTGTGTTGAAATCCTAACCCCTAGGACCTCAGAATATGACCATATTTGGAGATAGGGTCTTTCACGAGGTAATTAAGGCAAAATGGGGTCATTAGGGTGGGCCCCAATCCAATAGGACTAGTGTCCCTGTAAGAAAAGGAGATCTGGGCACAACACACAGCGGGAAGATCACGTGAAGACACAGGGAAGAAAAGACAGCCATCTGCAAGTCAGAGAGAGGCCGGAGAAGAAACCAACACTGCCAACACCTTGATCTTGGATTTCTAGGCTCCAGGGCTGTGAGAAAATACACTGCTACTGTTTAAGCCCCCCAGTGTGTCATATTTTGCTGTGGCAGCCCTGGCAAACTAATACACTCTGTTCGTGATTCTTTTTCCATACATGAATTTTACATTTTCTATGTGCAAATCCATCAATCTTTCCCTTTATGGATTCTGGGTTGTCATTTTTTTTAAATCTTGATTTAAAAGGACTCTGCCATCCCAACTTTATTAAGATATATCCATCCTGCCTTCTTATCATCTTTGTTGCTGTTACTACTGCTATGTGTACTGTGTCACCTCTTTTGTTTCGTTCCTTATCTGAAATAGATTTCTGTAACATGGGTGTGGTCAGGCCCTAACTCTGGGGTGACCCACTGTCTATGTTACTTTTATACTCATAAAAATGTTCAAATTATATTACAGAAATAGATTTTAGACACAGGAAAACATTCATGATATACATTTAGGTGAAAAGAGGGAATTACATTTAAAAATACACATTTCTGAAATAAAATGATTTATATATACTTCATAAGTATTGAAAACTGTATGAAAGAACATACACTAAATTATTAGTAATAGTTATCTCTGGGTGATTAGGATTTTTTATGCTTTCAGTATTTACTAATTGACTTTACTGAAATAATAATCTAAGTGAAATCCTACTGTATCTCAGATCTCCTTTTCTTAAAAGGACACTAGTCCTATTGGATTAGGGCTCACCCTAACGACCCCATTTTGCTTTAATTACCTCTTGAAAGACCCCATCTCCAAATACGGTCATATTCTGAGGTCTTAGGGGTTAGGATTTCAACACATGAATTTGGCGGGGGTGTGCAACAATGACAAGAATACAAAATTTGATAGTGAAACTCTGGGATTCAGACCAACTCACGTTAGGATCAGGGTGACCTTTGGCAAGTTATTTAACTTTCCCTACGTTAGTTTTCTCACGTGTAAAATGGGTATAAGAACAGGTGGTCCTGGGGTAATCAGGAGGTCTGTTGTTTGGGAGAGAGTGCATATAAAAGCTCTTGGTGGGAATAACGTTCAGTAACGTTATTCAATAATAACATTCAATCAGCGGCATTGTAATGTACCTTCCAACTTCGAAGAAGGGCAAAGCTCCAGGAACAGCAGGTGTCCATCATCAGGACAGGGAAATTCCATAGGTATGGTTCATAACGTGTAGTCAGGGGGACAAGAAATAAAGCTGGGCTTAAGGAGGAGCCAGGATTCAGAAGCTCTTCTACTGCACACCAGCCACCCTGCACTTTATAAAGGCCGGTGGTATGCATGTCACAGAGCTTTGTAACAAGGGGTGATGTGATTGCTAAAATTTCAGCCAAAGTACTGTTCATGGAAACACTTTCCCAAAGCCAGCTGTCAGCCTGAGGGGGGTTAAACGTTCTTCATCAGGAACAAGAATGCGACCACGATTTCCCTGAGCAAAACAGCCCCTGCGACCAGCCCCTCCCTGCAGACATCCCACAACCAAGGCAGCAGGTAGAAAGCATTCCTAAATAAGATGCCAGTGAAGAGATGCTTTCCCTCCCTCACACGGCTTTGAAATAGCCAAGCCTGAAGGATTTTTTTTTCCTTCCCTTTCTTTTTAAAAAATATACAGCCCAGGGCAAATCTCATACCTCTGCTGTCCCTAGAAGAGGTAGCTGAGTCACTGGGTCTCTGAAGCTGCCAGCTCACAGCAGGGCTTGGAAAATCAATACCTCTCTCTGAAGTTATCCAAAGTACTGAGACCTTTAAACCAAACTCCAGTAGATAAACACTATCAACAGTCTTTCACAGCCATTAGGAGATGTGGGTTTATTTCCCAAGCAGCCTTGAAATGCGACAACGGGAGCTGTTCTCTAAGATGTGGACATGTGGAATTTGGCTGCAGAAGTGGTTTCTGTCTGCCGACAGGAACAAGAGACAGCTGGACTGTGGATGGAACACTCCCTCAGCATTACAGCTGTGTGGCTAAAAGAACACGCCCTAAATGCCTATGCTGGAATCCAGGTCGCATCCCTATGGACCTGTGTATCTCTGGGAATCACTCTTCACCTCTCTGTGCCTTAGTGTTCACCTTAAAACCAGGTACCCTAGCTCAGCAGGGACTGCTGGGAGGATTAAATAAGATAAAGGAGGGACATGTACGCACTGGGGTTTTCTTTTAATCCTATAAGCGCATCAAGGAAGTTAGCAGTTGTTATTCAGAAGGCATGATATGCAAAAGCACAACTGCTAGAAAGGAGAAATCACACAAGTTCACTTCCCACCTAACCTGTTCGTTCTGAAATTTTGCCTTTTTCTGAACCAAGAGAGAATTTGAAAGAGGTCTTCAGACTCTTAAAATAAATCACAAGAAAGCTGGAAAAGCACTTTCAGAAAACAAGGGTTCAAATATATGAGCCGCCAGAGGCTGGAGGGCCGTTCCTAGTTCCTCCATCTCTTTTACCTCCAGCAGGTAAACCCTTCAAGAGAAGAGTCCTGTGGCTTTCTTCTGGGGGGAAATGATGGGGAAGGACCCTCGGCTAAGGGGGAAACATCACTGCGTGCTAATGAGAATCTCCCAGACAACACAAGGTACTTATTTTTCTTTTTTTTTCGCGGTACGCGGGCCTCTCACTGTTGCGGCCTCTCCCGTTGCGGAGCACAGGCTCCGGACGCGCAGGCTCAGCGGCCATGGCTCACAGGCCCAGCCACTCCGCGGCATGTGGGATCTTCCCGGACCGGGGCACGAACCCGTGTCCCCTACATCGGCAGGTGGACTCTCAACCACTGCGCCACCAGGGAAGCCCACAAGGTACCTATTTTTAAACAAAACACCAAGACACTAGACTTGACCCCAAAAAACTCCCCAAAATGTAGATTTATTTTTATAAAAAGTCTTACAAAAGCATAAAAAATTAAATCACACTTAATATTCTATCATCAGCCTTACCTTAACTGCAAAGAGGAAAATGACAGAGAATCAGGGTTGTTCTAGAAATTCTGGGCTATCTAGCTGTCCCATTAAGGCTGATGAAATGCCAAATCATTTCTCCCTCTTGACTTGAAGTGAATCTGGGCAGGAACGCTTCATGTGATGAAACGATTTCCCTTGCTATTTGAAGAATTTTCTTGTAAGATACACAATCTCTTTAAATTTTCCCAGGCAGCTGCTAAGGGTTGCTAAGGAAGTGATGGAAATAGAAAATATTCTAAATAAATAATTAGTGATTTCTGAGGGGCAGGTACTTTAGATATTTTTTGCAGGATGTCACGCATCTTAGGTACTAAGACTGGACAAGTGGCCTGTCTTGTCTTCCCTCCCCCTCTCTCTTCTTCCCTTCCTTCCTTTCTTTCTGTGTTAAGGAAGATAAAATAGTTAACTAATAAGGACTTAACTGTATAACACAGGGAACTCTACTCAGTACTCTGTAATGGCCTATATGGGAAAAGAATTTTAAAAAGAGTAGATATATGTATATGTATAACTGATTCACTTTGCTGTACACCTGAAACTAACACAACATTGTAAATCAACTATACTCCAATAAAAATTATTAAAAAAAAAAAAAGAATCTTCAAGCAGTGAGCTGGAGAGGGAGATTTTGAGCCACGGTGTGCCCAACTTGCTGGAGAGACACAGAGGAGGACCCAGGCCCTCCATCCCCACACAAGTCAGCGGAACTCTCGGCGTATCTGTTTTAGTCTGTTGTGCTTTAGCAAAAGATTATGTCTGAAGAGAAGAGTCTTAAAATAGACATCTGTGGTTTTGGCACCAGCATCCATTTCCCTTCTTTGATAACCGTATCCTGGTTCTGTTTTGGGAACATGCCCGCATCTCATCCTCCGTGCCCCCAGGAGAAGCACTCTGCCTCTGCTCCAGAGGGACGAGTACCTCAAGCCTCACACCCGCTCTGGCAACAACAGCTGGTTGCAGGATGTGTGTGTGACCCCGTAAGAGGCAATGAGACTTCAGCAGACACTTCTGGGGCAAAGATGGCACATTTTTCCTACTGCATTTGGGGTGAGAAGACTGCGCTGGCGCCCACTCCCATCCACAAGGGGGCAGGTTTTCAGAAAGCAGCCGACCACCTCAGAGGCAGTAAAATCCAAAAATGAGAGATCTGCTGACACTGTTTAAGCCCTAATTAAGCCATTCCCACCCCCGACTTCTTAAATATATAAGCCATTCAACTCCTTTTTGGTTCATGCTTGGTTCCAATTTTACCAGGAATTTCTGCGTGTTATAACCAGAAGAATCCTAGACAACAGAGTTCCACAGCTACACTTCAAACCACTGGGAAAGATTTCCTTTTAATGTCCTCTCACATATTATGATTGGGGACAATTTCTTCCTCCTGGTGGAGGAGAGGGAAAGAGACATAATCCCAAGAAATCTAGGAGCACCAAGGTCAACAGCTGAAAGTAAACTAAAAGAAGGGACTCTCGACACAGCAATTCATACATGAATGAGAACCAGTGAGTATAGAACAAACTCATATTTTATTCTAAGTAAGAAAATCGGGGGTTCTGGGTAAGGTCATGGGGTTTTTGTTGGCTGAAATCACCATGCAATTTTCAGAGTCTAAATAGGCAGTACACCTATTTAATATCTGGTATATATGTTATAGTAATAATTTCTAATATTAAATGTCTTAATATATATTTTTGGAAACATGGTATGTTCACTTTGTTTGTCCACATTCAGACATTCATAGCTAAGAAGGAAAGAAAAATGCCACCTGGCAATATACTCTCTGTATCTGAACACAAATTTTAAAAATTGGCTAAGAAGTGGGTAGAGACAAAAGATAGCCAAATGTATTTGAGTTTGTTTGTTTTAAACAGGCTCTAAATATCTGTTTTGATGTCTGTTTATTGTTTACTGAAAGTGAACCTTTTATAAAGTCTCTAATTTTTCAGGGGCAAAATATGCAGGATTAACCCAAGCTGGAAGGAGCCTGAAACCATTCATATCTTTTATCTCAAGAAAAGCCTCACTGTACTTTGAAACGAGCCTATGTCACATGACCACCACCTAGTGGCAGTGTACTTAAATAGCAGGAACAGCTGAGAGTTACAATAAACATCTTTTAAATGGACCCCAGCACTGTCATGGTCATTTTGATCAGAACTAGATTTTCCCTCCAGGATGGTGGAATCAAGAACCAGGAAACTAAGAAACCAGAAATCTGGGTAAGAGCAGAATAACTGTGGAATTAAGCAACTGCTGGTGGTAACATTGTTTTTACCAGCGTTTTCCAATGACTGGACCTCCTACCACTAGGAATACACAAAGTGAGTCCAGGTAGTACAAGAAAAGGTCATATTGAGGAGGGACAGTTGAGCAGAGGCTCAAATGAATGGAAGAGCAAACCATGCAATTTTCTAAGAAAACAGCACTATAGGAAGTGGAGGAAGCAACAAGTGCAAAGGCCCTGAGGCAGGGCCATGTTTGGCTTCTCGGGGTACAACAAGGAGGTTAGTGTGGTTCAGCCAGAGAAGCAAAGACAAGAAGGCAAATGAATGTGGTTGAAGAGGTGGGCAGGGGTCAGATTCTTTAGGGTTTTGTAGATCATGATTGGGACTTAAAATTTTTTTCTACGTTGACAAAAAGCCACTGGAAAATGTGAAGTAGGAGAGTGATGTGGTCTGCTTTATGTTCTAGAAGGATCACTTACTCTAGTCACTGTGAAGAGCAGACTGCAGAGGTCAAGAGTGTTAGCAGGAATAAGGGTAGAGGTCTACTGTAACAGTCTGGGCAAGAGATGCGTGTGGTACCAAGGCAGATCGATAGACACCCAGATAGATAGGTAGACAGTTATCTATGTATACAAACGTAAATGTGTGTATGTATGTATGTCTCCACCTCATCAAACACACTTACAGTAAGGATACGGTCTTTACAAATATTGAAGAAAATTATTTTTCATGTAAAAAAAATCAATATAGGCGAGTATATCTATATGGCAAAAAAAAAAAAAAATAGACTGCAAGAGTAATACATATGACTGACGTTTAGAAGACACCAAACTCTCAATACCAAAATACACTATTAGAGAATCAGGTAAATTTTATGTGTTCCTCTAAAATTTCCCGTGACCTCCTAAAATAGTTCTGTGTTCCAACTGCGAGAAACATTACGCCTACTCAATTGATTTCATCCTTCCAACTGGATTCCCTTCTTGATGGGAGAGAATAAAAAGAGGTCTAGTACGACCATATCCTTGTGTTAGTTACTTTGGCAGATAGCTGACCCCAGACTCATTCTCCCCTCCTTCCTGGGCACAGAGAGAGACATCCATACGGCCCCCAGAATCCTCTGCGGTTGGATCTGGCCATGCCCTGGAATTCTCACCAACAGAAGGAGACTGGAAGTCATGAGGGTCATTTCTGCTACTTGCTGAAGAGAAAACTGCTTCCTAGACTTTGCCCTCTTTGCCTGACTGTTGGCTGGAAGGTAAACGGGGTGGAGCCTCAGCTCTGATCACGCAGGAGAAAAATCCTCTAAGGCAGGGGTTCTCACTCAACCACAGGCAATTTTGCTTCCCAGGGACATCTGGCAATGTTTGGAGGCGTTTTTGGCTATTCAAATCAGGGGTGAGGAGTCAGCTACTGGCATCTGGGGAAGGCAGAAGCCAGAGAGGTTGCTGAACATCCTACAAGGCACAGAAGAGCCCCCCACCACGAAGACTTTCCTGACCCCAAATGTCCACTATGCTGAAGTTGAAGAGCTTCACTGTAAGGCCACCTTCTCAAACTTTGCCCAAAATTATTCCCCAAGTATCTTCTTAAAATTCTGCCTCCGAAAGTTGGTGATGGGATCTGAGATTCTGCCTTTCTAACGTGCTCCCAGGGGGATGGTGGAGCAACAAGATGGAAAGAATGGAACTTGGGTCTCTGAATGGTCTCCCTGAGCACAGCTGCTCCAGCAGTCCAGTCTGGCTGGAGTGCCCATGCAGGGCTGCTACTCAAACATATACACCTGCACACCTGAACTCACTGTTTGCAGCTCGTGTCCCTTCTGAGTGGTTGGTCTCCAGGCAGCAACAATCGCTACAAACTTTGAATATCGACTTTCATTATGAGAGAGAAAAACATCATCTATCTTATTTAATCCACTGTAGGTTGGGGTCTCTTTGTTGCAACAGTTCAGTATTTTCCCTAATACAGTGACCATCTGCAAAGAGTGGACAGTGACATCTATGTTGCTGTTTGGCGAGAGACCAAAGAGCCCCGGGGATTATACCTCTCCAGAAAAAAAAGAGAAAAAGCAAAGGGAAGAAAAGAAACAAGACGGTGACTTCTAAAGATACGTGGGAAGAGTGGTTTGCTGCTGTAACAAACGGCCACGAACTAACTGGCTTAACGTGCTAGAAGTCAGAAGCCTGAAATGGGTCTCCATGGGCTACAATCAAAGTGTCAAGAAGGTTGCATTCCTTCTAGAAGTTCCAAGGAAGAATCCATTTCCTTTTCTGTAGCTTCTGGAAGCTGCCTGAATTCCTTAGCTTGTGGCCGCTTCTTCTATCTTCAAAGCCAGCAACAGCAGGTTGAGTCCCTCCCGTGCTGCCATCCCTCTCATTCTCTCTCTTCTGCCCCCTTTTCCATTTAAAAGGACTCTTGTGATTACATGGGGCTCATCCAGATAATCCAGGATAATCTCCCATCTCAAGGTTAGCTGTTTAGCAATCGTAATTCCATCAGCAACCTTAATTCTTCTTTGCCATTTAATGTAGCATACTCACAGGTTTTGGAGATTAGGATGTGGTTATTGGGAGGGTGCGTTATTCTGCCTTCCACAGCTTAGAAAGTAGGCTAGTAAGGCAGCCAGAAGGTGGGAATTTAATATTCCCATCTGAAAAATGCAGAGAGAGTGCACAGGATAAAGAGATGACAGGTCATGTGAGAGCAAAATGAGAGAATCTTCTGGTCACTCCCAAAGCTCGTCAACTGCAGGGCAATCCTAAAAAGCAAATGTGCCCTATAGCTTTTTATGTTTTTTCAGTATGAAAGAATGATGCATCGGTGGTCATGAATCAGATAAAAGAATTATGCAGACAGAGGTTCTCCAGGAATTCTCAGGATCTTTATGCAATCTGCCCTCCCAAGGTGTGATATCCATGGTATATAATAGTTTCTGTAAATTAAACTTCTTAATCTAACTTTATGATAAGAGTGCTCGTCCTGTATTTCAGATACTCCCTGGAGTGCAACATTCCAGAAAACCAATTACCTGGGGGAGTTCATGAAAATGCGCGTGGATTAACAACAACTACAGAACGTACACAAAGCAGATGCGAGCACATCACCGTTATTCTGCCCTTGCAAAATCACTGCGGGGTTATTAGAAACTGTTGTTCCCATTTTAGAGATGAGAAAACAAAGGCTCAAAGGCTAAATACTCTCTATGCACACAACGCAAGGTAGACACAGAGCTCAGACTCCAAATCTTTAATTTCTGATTTTAGGTTCAGCTTTCTTTTCTAAACATCACAGAGCTCCAAGCAGTCAAACTGCCCTATGATAAAGGCACTCAAGCAGTTTGACTCAAATTTCCTCAGCTCCAGGGACACCCAAACCTCCAACCCCCTGTAGAGGCTTTAACCTGGAGGCAGAAAGGTGTATCTGCACCTATAGTGAGCAACAAATCAAACACGGCCTCGATGTAATTGTTTGATTGTTAAATGGCAATGATGTCATTTTGATAATGCATTTAGAGAAACACCATCTAAACTACTCTTGGAGCATAACAGTCTGTCAGGAATAATCCAGGCTCTTCTAAAACTTTGGCAACTACAGCAACAAAGGCTAGGAACCAAAAGCCCCCTGTTACAATGTAAAGACACCTGCTGTGTGACCCCGGGAACGTCACCTGCCCTTCTGAAGTCTCATTCTCTTTATTTGTAACACTGGGATAAGACAGTATCTACTTCACGAGGCTGCCAAGAAGAATAAATGGGATAACGTGGTATGCCGCTGGGACCTTTTGGGGAGACTGTCTAGCCCACACAGCTTGTTTGAGTGGGTTTCTCTTTCTTGTACCCAAAATAGTCTTGCAAAAATAGTACGTGAAAGAGCTGAGAACAATCCTTAGCCAGAGTTCCCAAGGAATGTGAGTGTGTGATTTCTTTGCAGAAGCCTGGGGTTTTGAAAGAAAACAGTACAAAGAAGGTACCCCTTTCATTCAATAAGTCATTGATTCAGAATTAGTGATGAATAAGCCACCATCATGGATCGCCTCGCATGTGCCAAGTACTGCTTCTGGTTCAGGGCACGGGCTAGATCATGTGGGACAAGGCCCTGCTCCCCTGTACTTGATCTTCTGGGGAGGGAGAGGTAAGTCATTAGGATGATTTGGGAGAGCAATACATGCTCTGAAGAAAATAAAACAGTGTAACAAGCTCAGAAGTGGAAAAGGGTCTTTAAATTAGGTAGTTAGTAAAGATCTTGGAGGTGGGGGGG
>NW_020173198.1:4297071-4430580 GCF_003031525.2 Neophocaena asiaeorientalis asiaeorientalis
AAATATAGGCCAAGATCTGAAGGACAGGTAACGAGATACCTGCAGTCCAGGCATCTGGGGACAGAGAATTCCCGGAAGAGGAAACAGAGATTTAAATGCCCTGAAGTGGGAATGAGCTTGGTCGCAGCACAGAAAGGGAGACACTTCCATGGTCTGTTTTGGGGGCAAAACCCCACAATTAGCCTGTCCTGTAGGTAGGCCATGCACACACAGGAAACCAAAACCTTCTAGCACAGAAATGCTGGCATTTCTTATTCACCCCCAGGATGCTGGACGACAACCCTTCCAGTGGAAAAGAGCTTGGGGACAAATGAAAGGAAATGCTGGGGACCTCCCTGGCAGTCCAGTGGTTAAGCCTTCGCCTTCCAATGCAGGAGGTGCAGGTTCGATCCCTGGTCAGGGAGCTAAGATCCCACATGCCTCGTGGCCAAAAAACCAAAAACATAAAGCAGAAGCAATACTGTTTCAAATTCAATAAAGACTTTTAAAAAAATGGTCCACATCAAAAAAAATATCTTCAAGAAAAAGAAAAGGAACTGCTGTATGTTTGGAGCCAAACGCCTGGGTTTGAATCCCAACTCATCTTGAGCAAGTTCCTTGACCTCTCTGTGCCTCAGTTCCCTGACCTGTACACCGTGGGCAATCACAGTACCTGTCTCACCAGGCTCTTGGGAAGACTGAATGAACCCACTGCTCGGGGCAGAAGCTGGCATATACAGTACGTGTCCACCACCGCGATTCCTACCACCCTGCTACTGTGACTCTTTCAGGTCCAAATCTTAAATCTTCATCTCCCTGTTCCGTTAAATAACCATCATGTGTCTGTGATTTGTTTTTTGCTTTGTAGCAATAGGAGTGCACCTAAATTTACTAATTTACACCAATTCAACTGTTAATCCTCCCCTTGGCACGATCCTACCAGCCCTGAATTAGGGATGTAAAGCAGCCAGCACCCACCCTGCACGAGGAATTCTAACACTGTTTATGAATCTGAACAGGAGTGGTCATCTTACCATCCTCTCCTCAGTCAAATAAAATGTAGAAAGTAAGGGACACCTACATTTGAAGTACAACATTTTGGCCATGTTCCTAGAGATGATATCTTCAGACCACTCTCAAACACACCTGACCTCAATGTAGTAGCAAAGATATCCAGTTAAAAAGGGGGGGGGGGAGGAGAGGGGAAGGGAAAGCAGGAAGTGGGCGGGGAAGGACAAAAAAGAAGTGCTATCCTAGAGAAAGCTCTCTTTCCATTTACTGTTTTCTTCTCTGACACCCCTGAGGAAAGTTTAAAATTTTGTTCTTGTAAGTCCCTTGCAATTCTTGCTAAATTTATTCCTAGTTATTTTGTCTCTTTGGTTGGTTCTGTAAATAGGATATTTTCTCTCATTATATTTTCAAAATGCTTGGCATAGGCAGATAAGAAAACTATAGATTTTGCATAGTAATTTCCTCACATTAATAAATCCTATTATTATTTCTAATAGATTCATGGGTTGGGGGGATTGCTTATCTTAGGTTTTCCAAAAAAAGATGAAATTACTGGCAAATGGTGATAATTCTAACTTCCCCGTTCTTATTCTTTTTTGCATCTAACTGCATTATCTATTCATTCCTGAGCAGTGGTAAATCATAGTGATGACAGTGGGCATTCTGGTCTTGTTCTGGATGTAACGGGAGCGTTTCTAGTGTTACACCATTAAATACGATGCTTGCTTTGGGTATGATCTGATTTTATTAGCAGACGTTCTAAAAATCAAAACTAAATATTTATTTTTATTAAATTTATTAAATATTTAGTTTTATCAGACTTTTTAGCATCCATAAAATAATCCTAAGATTTTTCTCTAAATGAGAAGTGTTACAAGTAAATCACAGTATTTATTAGATTTCCCAAGATCAAACCATCCTTCCATTCCTAGAATAAATCACACTTTGTCAAGACTTTAATTACCTTGTAATGTAATCACTTACATGTTCATTTCTCCGCTCTGTTCTTTCAGATCACAGGGCATGACTGATTCATGTTTGACACATGATTGACATTAAATACGGGTTTAATGAATAACTGAAATAACAAGTACATTTAACCTCCCCAAACTAACCACTTGTACCTCTTCCCAGCTTAAAATAGTCAAAGAGATCATATGCCTTCCCCAGAGTGGATCTTCATATGTTTAATGAATATGTGGTTTTAACTGGTCCCTACTTCTTATATCAATAGAACCCCTGAACACCTCATTCTTTATGGGGAAACTACTCCCTATGGCTGTACTGGGAATAACCCTGCTTCCCTACTCCCACCATCGCCCCAAGCCAAAGGGGTGGCTACATCCCCCAGGCCTGATTAGAGTAACTACACAATGATTGCTTGAGGATGGACACCTGATCCAACCTGGGTCAACAGCATCTCCAGGAATTTCTCACAGAAGCCCTTAAGAAAAATTTTTTCCAAAAGAATTGATAAACAAAAAAAACACGTGTCTAGGGTTGCTGCTTACCATCTTGCCTAAAATGTAGTGAGACAACCTATCTGAGAATGAAGCAAGGTATAGACAAACATGGCAAAGAATGGAAAGAGACAGAGACCTAGTGCCATTATTTGGGCCCCTGGATTCAGCTTTTCTTGAAGCCATTACCCCTTAGACCTCCTAAGTAATAAGCCAATAATTATCTTTCTTGGTTCAGCTCCATTTGTATCACTTACAACCAAAAAATATGGCCTAATTCATGTGCTGCTTTGTTTTCCTCCATATATGCTTTATACATTCTTAAATAAAGGTTAAAAAAAAAGTTTTTTAAAGAAAGGCAATCCTAACTAGTGAGTGTTAAAAAAAAAATCAACCACCTGCTTTTAATTAACGGTAAGATATGCTGAAAGGCTTCCTTAGTGAATTATAATTTCAGATTGAAATTCCCAAGACAGTTATAGAGGAGCCTGCTAAACCGCAGAAACCAATGGAATCGAGGGATTACTTTAACAGGGCAGTGGTTCAACCAGTTTCAGAGATATCATCCATTATGCAAAACCAAAACCTTTAAAACTTTCTACCGTGCAACCCTAGCAATCCCTCATTCACCTGAAGTCTGGAGGCCTCTCTCCTGACGCAATTTAAAAGTAAAAATGCTTGGTATGATTTACAAGAATAAAAATAAAAATAAATAAATCATGTCATGATGGCTAGAGAACTCCCCAGAAAAAGCCGCCAAATCTCAAATCTCAAGACAGGGAGTTTCGTGGGGTCTTCCTGAACCATCCTGCATTCTCAAAAGCTTTCAGATCTGCAGGAAAACTGAAGGCAAGCATGCCCTTGGCATCCTAAATATCCCTGTACCTATCGGAGCAATCAGCATCAGTTCCTACCACAGGCTCAAGAACATGTCAGTGGGCCAGCCCAGAGAGCCTAGCCACTTCCCTACCCCATCCCTTTATGGAGAATTCTGGTTGCACTTACCTCCTGCAATCAGACTCTTCTCCTTCAGCTCAAGTTACAATAGACCAAATTCTGGAATCTGGTTTTGATTATTCTCTGGAGAGCTACTTTAAGAGCTGCTTCAGGGTTGGAAATCCCTCATTCAGGCATAATCTTGAAATAAAAGACTGTATTCAAATGAAAAATGCATTACCGCATTCTCTTTAGGGCCTCCTGTACTGACAGGCAGGATAAAAGGAAAGAATGGAAGGAAAATGAAGAAGAAAACCAAGGGGGAAAAGGAAAAAATGGGAGTAAAAGAGAGACGAAAGAAGGGCAGAGAAAAATGTATTATGTCACAAACTGTGTAGGGCACTTTGAATGTCATTTCATTTCATCCACACATCATCCCTTCAAAGTAAATACTACTGAGCCCATTCTGCAGATAAAGAAATTGAGGCTTGGTGATATCGAGTAATTTGCCCAAGGTCACACAATGAGGATGCAATGGATTCAGGCTCAGAGATACAAATACATGTTCCAAAGTATGTTGCTACTACTTGACTAGCTTCCTCCTTCTGAAGAGTCTAATACAAGTGTTTGTTCTAGAACCAAAATATTTCAGTGGTTGAATGGACCCTATGAAGATAACATAGCCTCATCATCTAAGTAATAGAGAAGGAAGGAAGGAAGGAAGGGAGGGAAGGAGGGAGAGAGAGGGAGAAAGATATTAAGGAACCTCACATCCAGTGGAACTAGTATGTGGCAAAGAAAACCTAGAACCCTAGAAAACTCTCAGGTCTTACTCCATCCATGTGACCAGAATCTATTTTATAAGTGCAACTGACCTACAGGGATCAAATACAGATACTCCTGATTAAGGAGTGAACAACTGAGAATTTCCCCTCCTTCAAGAAAATGTTCACTGGGAACAAAAGGGAAATTTGTGAATTGTCTTTTTCTGCTTATATCCACTTTATATCCCGTTCCTGTTTATATCCAGTTTCCTTTGTTGCTGTTGCAACATATCTCAGAGGTAGTTCCCCCATGCTGTTGCAAAATCAGTTAAGTGGGAAAATATCTAAACTAAAATAGCACAAGTAAGCCACAATTCTGGCAACTGCAGAGGGTGTGGGTATGCCAGGTACTTTCTGAAATCAGTTTAAACCATAGGTCGCTAACCAGTAGCCAGCTGGCTGTATCCAGCCCACAGATGTGTTTTGCTTGTCCTGCAGTGCTGGCCCACACCACGCTTTTAAGAAATCTCAATCTGTTGCCAACATTAAAAACCAGGCCACTTCACACCAAAACCTGGATTTCCAGTTTCTTTTACCAAGTGGAAGACCTGGCTCCCCTGATGCCACATTTGCACATGGAAAAGGGTAGCTGGAATATAGCAGTAGCTGCTCCTTTGGAAAGAACATCTGTGCCCCAGTTTCTCCCTACCTAGTCTATTTCGCTCATGTACATTATCCACATGAGCCCTGAAGGCATCTGAGTTGGTGACCCTTGGTTGAAAAGGTTAAGCAGATGTAGATTTCAAAGCCAATCATTATTAGGCTTTTCCCAAAAACATCCCCAATGACAGCCTCCAGTCAGTATTAGGACGGCTGTGACAGAAGGTAAAGCAGTGAGACCAAAACTCAGTAGTTGGGTTCATTTGCATTTCTGCTCTAGGATACTCACTTTTTGTTTCGAAAATATATTCACTTTTAGTATTTCATTTATTCTTCCTAACAACCTTGCCAGGAAGGAATTACTCTCAGATAAACGGAAGGCAAGTGATGTTATGTCAGTTATCCAAGCCAGATCATCCCACAAGTAAGTTGCAAAGCCAGGTTTTGAACCCAGTTTCCCGCAGCTACAAACACTGTGCTTTTGGAATAATGAAAGGACACTTTGAAAAGCCACGAGGCTTGTTTCTACCTCAGAGCCTTTGCACTTGCTGTTCCCTCTGCTTAGAAACCTCTCCACCCAGGTCTTCACATGGGAGGATCTTACTCTTTCATGACACTTATATCACCTCCACAGAGAGGTTTTCCCTCATCATTTGATGTAAAATAGCACACACATTTACACACACACACACACCAATTACTTTCTAGGCCGCTGGTACTCAAAGGGAGGTCCAGGAATCAGCAGCATCGGCATCACCTTGGAAATCAGAAATGCAGAATCTCAGGCCCCTTCCCCGACCTACGGACTCAGAGCCTGCACGTTAACACCACCACTCCGCACCCCCGCCCCCCATGTTCTGTGTGCATTTAAAGTTTATAAAGCACTGCTCTACAGGAGTGCTGACCGGTGGAAATAAATATAACAGGAGTCACGAGTGTACATTTTAATTTTCTAGTAGCCACATTACAAGAGTAAGCAGAAAGACTTGTTTGTTTGCTGTCTCCCCTTGTCCCACTCCCACCCCCACTAATACGTCAGTTCCAAGAGAACAGGTGCTTCACCTGTCTTGTTCACCCCTTCACCCCCAGCACCTAAAACAGTACACTGTGCATATATTAAGTATCATTAAATGTTTGCTGAACGAAAGAAGGAAGGAAAAGACCTTGCTAGCACTCTATATACCAGCTCTTTGGACAGACATGGCTTCAAATGTCAGCTCAACCACTGGCCAGCTGAGCGACCTCGAGCAAGTTGTTTTACCCTCTGGGAGCCAACTGTAAAGCAGAAATGCTCTTCTTTTGCTCACAGCCTCATCACGCCACCCAGATGTGATAATACGTCTACAAAACGCAAACCACCACGATAACAGGCGTTCAGTACACGCCAGTGCCTTATGCTGCCCTCCTTCTTTCTCTCTCTGGACACCACGTCCGAATGATGCTGTGGACCACTCCCCTCTGTGTAGCATAAGCATGCCTACCGAGCGCCAGCTATCCCCCTGCAGCCGACAGGATGTGTGTAGTAACTGCTGGCAGTGAAGACAACTTGAAACCATGGAGGGTCACTTCGCGTCACCCCACCGCTGAGTGGTTTCCAAAGCAAAGCGGTCGCAGTCACTGTACGGTCTGTAATCCACGAGGGAGACCACAGCCCAAGTCATTTCCGTCACTTTAATGAGTTCTGCCGTGGCAGCCACTTGGCCTGCCACAAGGTCCCACCCCTTAGAGGAGTTTAAGGTCTCTGCCCAGTGTGCATTAGCGCATATTGAAAGGCGTATTGTGGCTTTGCCCTTTTAATTTTTTGAGGGGGTGAGGGATGGAGAGTTTAATCTACCCCCACTTATTAATCACTGGCCTGTGTCAACCCACCAAGTGAAGCTTGCTGTTCCACAGCTTTAACGCACCCTAATCCATCAGTCTATCTTGTCCTGCAAATCTGATGCATATGTTCTAATCGCAAATGTGTTTTTAAATCACATTAGATCAACAGCATAGGCGAAAGCAAAACCCGGATTTAGACATGACCAGAGTGACACCAAGGAAATAAAACTGGGGCTGCTTAGTTGAGTATGAGGAAACCCTTGCCAGCTCTGCCGAGAGCAGCCCCAATTTCTTCCTTCTCTCCCTTCTCATGGAAATCACAACAACCATGATCACCCACAGAATCAGTAGGCTACTGGGAAGCGCGCTGAAACGAAAAAGAAAAACAAAACAAATAATGGGAAGAGGGGATCAAAACCTTTAATTAACCTGTGAATCTCTATCAGGCAAATAGTAGAGCAAGATTCCAGATAAGGTACAAGGCACACGGGGAGGAAATGTAACCACTTAAGTACAGATGCCACCATTTAAAAGACTGGGACCAGGGAACCAGGAGGAGGGGAGAGGGAGAGAAGAGCCTGAAGAGATGCGGCCAACGGAAATCCCCAAAATGCCCTCAAAAGACTGCTGCCCCTGTTAAGGCTAGAGAGCTATCCTAGGATCCAAAGGGTTTCTGGGAGTCATCCTCTTAAGTGAGGATCAAGGGAACCCAGTTCCATCTACATCTCTTACTCCTATGGGGCACTGAGCCCCAAATACCACAAGTGATGGCTGAGGGTACCACAGATCTTCAACAGCCATGTCCTGACAGCGAGGCAGTTTACATACCTCCTTTTCCCAGCCGCAGGCATAAAAGAACGTAAGAAGACCCGGCATCTTTTATCTTTTCATTCAGAAAATGCTCCAGACCCTACGATGGGACTTCCTGACATGCAGTCCGCCACACACCGTTCGTCAACTTTATTTTAACTCATCCAAATAAAACACCCCCTTCTCCATTTCCAACCGCGGTAAAGCAACCCAAACACGTGTTAGAGAGATTTGATCTTTATGCCTCCCTCTCCCACAAAGGGCATCTTCTCACAAGATACAGGGCTTTAAAATTAGAAATGGAAAAAGCCATAGTTACCCTCTTAGGGCCATGGCTGCCTCACAGCAGAAACCAGAACATTCTTACAATCAACAGTTAAACAACTGAAACCTTCCCAGACATCATACCTTTTTTTTTTTTTTTTTTTTTTGTTTGTTGCACTAACACCTTTTTAATTATAATTGCAAACTGGAAGCCATGGCTTGTGATGTTATAAATACAGATTTTCCAGTTAAATTAGGCATTTGCTGTTTTTTATTTTGATAGGAAGGGGCTGTTTGAAGCCTCCTAAAATATCGCAATTAGTTCTCTCTGTTGAAACAGACAAGACATGAACGGTCGCATTTGCTGTTTCCGTTTAATGTGCTGGAATGTTCATCCCTAAGTGTACTTCTCTCAAGCTTTGAAAGCATAAGGCATATTTTTAAAATGGAAAGAAATCAATCACAATACACACATTTATCATATATTTCCAAAGCTAAGTTATTTCTAAAGCTTTCCTAGGCTGTAATTTAAACTTAGAAAGCACATCTCTTCAACAAGAAGGCGACTTGTCAGGAAACAATCCTTATTTTACCTATTGGCTCTGTTAAGATGATAACATCACTTTAACTGACAAAGCCTGTGTTTCTGGTTGACAATTGCAATTAATTACTGAGATACAACCGAGATGGGGCCAGCCATCCATATCTGTTTTCCAGAGAAATTAAAAAACAAGAGGAAAGGAGGGGGCGGGGGTACGACGCTGGATTATTAATTTATTTTACCCACACTTAACTTACTACTCCTCTCTTCTCCCTTTCCCTCAACGCTGGCAAACGGTGGAAAAGGAGGGAGATGAACAAACAACTCACTAGATACAAGCTCCAATATGTTGCAAAGGAGGCACAGGTTAGAAAGGGCACAGGTGCAGGGCATGAAAACTCTTAGGGCACCAACTGTCATGTAGGCACGGATACTCCTGATGCAAAATCAACCCAGTGTTCATGCAGCCCAAGAGGGATAGAAAGTTCTGGAGACGGGGGACATCCTGAGTTTTTACTAGAAAGCCCGAACTCGCCAGCATCATCCTTTTAACTGTTCCCTGTTCATTTTGCTCTGAACTGAAAACACTGGATTCCAGCCACGCAAATGCGTCTGAGGGCGATTTTGAGAGATTCCAGGGGATCCCAAAGCCCTCTGGTCAATCTAGCTGTCCTGTCCATTCCTCAGCGTCCCCGGCACAGAAGCGCTCCGCCCCGCAAGAGCCTGGGTTAGGAAACACCCCGGGGGCACGAGGGCTGGGGATTCCCAGGCTTGGAACTAGGCAGATTCGGAAAGCAGCTCCCTGGACGAGGAGCCTAAGGCAGGCGGGTCAGGGGGACCCCTCTCTCCTCGCCCTGGAATTAAGTGATCCCTGGCTAGCCTCCAGCCCTCTCCGCCGCTCCCCCAGAGCAGCTCCGCCAGGGTGCGCAGAGCCCGCGCGGGGTTAAGACCTCTCGGGACGCTGCCCGGATCCCCAAGGGCCAGGGGAGCGGCAGCTTCCCGTGCTGGTCTCCCCTACGCGCCTATCCCATCCGCCGAGCTCGGGGTCCTACCTGTACCATTCCAGTCCCTTTTCATAGTTCCTGTCGAAGAAGTGCGGCTCTACGCCCACCGCCCGCACGTCCGGGTGCACTCGGATCGCCTCCAGCAGCGCGCGGGTCCCTCCTTTCTTGACCCCGATGATAAGGGCCTGTGGCAGCTTCTTCTCCCCGTAGTCGGGGGTGCTGACGGCGCCGCCCCTCACGCTGCTCCCGTTGGCCGCCCTCCGGCCTGCGAGCTCCTCGTCTGTGGTGCTGGACTCCTGCGCTTCCCTCTCCAGCAGCGCGCTCTGCGCCGTGACCATCTCGCCAGAGGCCAGCGGGGTCCGGAGCCAGGCAGCCCGGGCGAGGCAAGCAGTCGCTGGAGGTGTTCCCCGCCGCACCCCGCGTGCTTCCCTTCCCCTGGGAGCATGGGACGCTGGGTTCTGCGTCCCTCTCCCAGTACTTTTAGGGACACAGAGCCAGACGCCCGCCGCCGGTGCCGTTCACCGAGCTCTCGCTGTCCCTTTTCCCCCTGGGACTCCAGGCAAACTCGGCCCATCCCTGACGCGCCCTTCTCTAACCCTGGATATCCTCCTGCCTTTGGTCCAGGAGTGGTTTCTGCTCCATAACAGCTCTCTCATTCCAACTTCCGTCTTTCCAGCCTCCCCATCTTATCTTGAAGCTCCTGACGGGTTGAGCTTGGACACAAACCCCCAGGTTTCCCTACCCACAGAGTTTTTGCCTCTGTCCCGCCACAGGGGGACTGCGCTTTCTGCTCCGAAAAATGAGGCTGTCCCTTTCTCTACACCCTTAACCAGAGGTACACCTGCGGCCCTTGGGGCGTTGCCGCGAAAGGAGTTAGATTTCCCTGGACTGAAACCGGCTGAGACCGTCATCGCTCTAAACATCTAAGAAGCAGAGACAAGTTGCGTTGCAGGGTGTCTGTGCATCGCTTCATTGATTTTTTTTTTTTTTAAGTGCATTCTTTTCAGCGAGATTTCCATCCCTCACCTCCCTCTCCTGGGGAGGTAATGGTAAACATCAGAAGGATTTGGGAGATTCGAAACTAGAGCCTTGCTTCTTGGAAGTGGAGGAATTGGGAGTCTGCAACGGGAGGGAGAGGCAGAGAAATCAACTCTGCTTGCTGGGGACAGGGGCTGCCCCTGCACCCACCCAGGGCCAGTATCTCCCAGGGGCTGGCTCGCTGAGTCCCATTTACCCTGCCAGCCACATCTGGGTGCCTGGCGGGTATGTCTGTTTTCACAGATGTGTTTGGCATCTCCGGTTTTGTTTGATCATATAATGGGAACAACAGCTGAAAGAAAAAGTATATAATGTCTAAATATTAACTAGATACCTAGTGCCAAAGAGGGGAAGCAAATGTTAATCAAATAAGATGAAGAGCACGGACTTTTCCCTGAGTGAACCAAAGCTCACTGCTGCTCTCAGCTGGACACGAGTTTCCTTCACTGCAGCTTTAGTTCAGATAAAGATTATTCCTTTATAATATATTTTTTACGGTACACTGGAGACCTCCGAAATGCAGAGTCCTGTGTCCTGTACATCATTCCGTGTAACTAGAGATGCTTTTTTCAAACACCACACGACTCCATTACTGTAATGTTCATGGGAAGGGGCCAGCTAGAGCTGGGAGAAACCGCGAGCTTGGCCCATCTCTCTTCCCACTCCAAGCCCAGCTCTGGGTGGTCAGCCAGGAGGCCCCAGTGGCAGCAAATATTGCCGCTGCCGTGTCCCATCGCCCTTTGCAGGCCCAGGTACCAGGCTACTCAACATGTGGCCCAGGGCCACCCTGTAGTCCAAGTGCCCAAACTTTTCCATCTACCCTCTCAGCAATCCAAATAAACCTTCTTTGTATCTAGTTTTGTTAAGATGTGCTTTTTCACATTTGGCAAGGTTTTGATAAAACTGTGTTAAAATTTAACCCAGAGGTGGCAAAATTTAACACCAGAGGTGGCACTTTACTGGTGACCAGTAAAGCTGAATGAGGCCGGCACAGTGATATGAAGAAATTTCAGCTAGTTGCAGTACTTAAATATTAAGGGCTTTCCAGCAAAAAAAAAAAAAAAAATCTGGAGATGAGGTTTCTGTTGAAATAACAGATCCAGCAGATTTGGGCCCCTCAGCCAGAGCTGAGAAGCCTCCTTTAGGTGGAGCACGTATGCCGTATTCTTCATGGGGCACCCAGATTGTCCCCCTGTATTTATGTTACTTGCCTGGACGATGCTGAGGAAATTTCCCGGAATCCCTTCTCCCTCTTGTCCCCAAATAGTCACACTTTAATAAAAGACTCTTGAAAGAATGGAGCCCCACTGGTAAGGTGTCAGCCCCACAACTGATGGCGAAGAGGTGATTTGGGGACCAGAGGAGTTTTGTAGATTTCTCACTTAGGCAGTTGTCTATTTTTTTCTACTCTTGATCCAGGCTTTTTCTGGAAGCGAGTTCTTGAGAAACCTACAATAAAAAGCAGGAGCTATCTACATAGGGAGAACCCAGACTTCATTCAGCAAATCCCAATGGATCTGGAGACCAGATAGAATTTTTTTTTTTTCTGTTTCCACTGCCAACACCCATGCTCATTAAGGCCTATCTGAGTTTTTGCAATATCCCTCCAACTGCTCTCCAGGCCTCCCTTGAGCCAAACGTGCCTGTTTCTATTCATCCTAGGGCACAGTATTTCTGAGACAGAGCTCTACAAATGCCCTCAGTGACTCTGTACCCTTCCTCTCACTGCCTCCGAACTCATAGACTCCAACCTCTTTACCTTTGCATTAGGGTGCCCTTCCACCTTTTATGTGTCTCACAGTCACATTGCCAAACCAAACAGTACCTACCATTCAAACATGCACGCTGCGTCATTGTTTCATCTCCATATGGTCAGACAATAGAATTAAAACAAAGCTGTCATTTGCTAGCTAAGTGGCTCTCTCGGACAGGTCATTTCACCTCCCTGAGCCTCATCTTCAGCATATATAAATTATGGACAATAAGACTCACCCCAAATTGTTTTTATAAAGAATCAAATTGACTTACAGAGCATATGCAGAAATACCTGGCTCCCTGCCTGACATGTGGTGGCTACCAATAATTGTTTGGATCTAAATATTGGCTCATCCATGCCGGTCTTCTTTTCTTATTAAAACCTTATCCGTGAAAAATATGTGTGTGCCCTTTCTTCAAAACCAGCGGAATGTGTCAGCTCAAATTCACTTTCCTAAGCTGCTCAGTTGCATTGATAATGCCAAGTCCAAAGCTTTCGATAGTTTTTTGGGTTTCTTTAAGCAATGGAAACTAACTCTGACCAACTTCGGTTTGGTTCAGTTTTTCATTAAAGAAATTTACCAGAAGGATGTATATAACTAACGTAACTGAGGGAATTTAAAAAAAATCAACAACAAACAAAAAGCAACAGTCAGCTTTGGAAAAGGCAATAAATGGGGCGGATAAGTGTATAGCTGTCATCACTGCCATTCAGCAAATACTGTCGGCTCTCCTGTGGCCCACGGGAGGCATGTGTTTTCTTGGCCCCTTGAAGTTAGGTGTGACTCTGTGCCCTGTTGGCTAATGAAGCAAGAGGAAGTGAGACTGTCTCTTCCAGGAAGAAGGTTTGAAACACAGCGGGAGATTTACCGGTGGGAATGTTTTTCCTGCCTGGCAATTGTGCAAGAGGGGGCTTGAGCCCCTCTTGGCTGCCATCTATTCAATCCTCCACACTGAGCAAGGACAGTGAAGAGCCAGCCCCTGATCGCTTGTATCATGGACAAAAAATAAACCTTGCTTGTTCTCAGCTCCTGAGACGTGGAGGGTTGGTTTGTGAATACAACACAACCTAGGCTATCTGACTGTTGAAAACATACATATTATGAATTTCCTCTGCTGTGGACCAAAATGACTTCCACAAGCCAATATTAGAATTCCCTTTCACAGAGGTGGATGAATGATGGATTAGAAGTCTACATTGTCCCAGCAGTATAGACAGAACCTTTGTCTCGTATACAGCAAATGTATTTCCCCATTTTGTCTTTTACCTGTCAATAAAAAGGTATATCTATAGAAATCCGGAGGTAAAGCTCCAACCAAAAGCAACGTGGTGACAAAAATGAACATTATATGCTTATAAAAGGAGCAAACGGTTAAAAAATAATAATAATGGCTATGAACTTACAGGACCGTGCATTGAAAAGGATCTCACATGGGAAATCAGGAAATACTTAGAGCTGAAAGCACTACATGACAAAATCTCATGGGTGGAATTCAGCAATACTTATAAGAAAAATTGTATCTTCAATATACTTATCCAAAAAGAAGAAAGATTTAAAGGAAATGAAGAAGCTAGAAAAAGAGCAAGAGGGTCAAGTAAGGAAGAATGGAAATGATCAGTTAATTGCTGTGGATCGAACTGTGTTGCCCCCAAATTTGTATGTAGCAGCCTTAACCCCCAGTGTTGCCATATCCAGAGACAAGGTCTTAGGAAGGAAGGTTAAAATGAGGTCATAGTGGTGGGACCCGAATCGGATAGGACTGAGGCCGCATAAGAAGCTAAAGAGATACCTCTGTTTCTTCACACACATATACACACCCTGCCGTCTGAGGACACAGTGAAAAGCGGACCTTATGTAAGTAAGCGAGGAAGAGAGTCCTCACCAGAACCTGACCAGATCTCAGACTTCCAGCCCCCAGAACTGTAAGAAAATAAATTTCTGTTGTTTAAGTCATCTGCTCTATGGTATCTTCTTATGGTAACCCTAGCTAAGACATTTATCTTTTACAGTTTTGTAAATAGGTTCTGGTACCAATTCCAATGTGTATGTATTTTTGGGAGGTGGGGCAGTCCCCACACCAACAAGAAATTCTTGTGACGCCAGCTGGGTGTTCTACAGTTCAACTCAATTCTGACACTGTCTACCTGGAGACAGCATCAGATTCCACAGATGAGGGGCTCAGTCCCACGAGAGCTCCCCACTGCAGATGCCAATTGCAAATCCAGGTTGTCGCCACTGGCTATAAATCAGAGATTCCCAAGACCCCCTCCTTGGGTTTGATTAATTTGCCAGAGGGGCTCGCAGAACTCAGAGAAACATTTTAGTTACTAGATGACCAGTTTATTATAAAAGGATACAATCAGGAGAAGCCAGGCAAAAGAGATGCCCAGGGCAAAGCAGGGGGACAGGCGTGGAGCTTCCACGCTCCCAGTATCTCCCTGTGTCCACCAACTTGGAAGCTCTCCAAACCCGTTCTTCTGGGTTTTTATGAAAGCTTAATTACGCAGGATTGATTAAGTCGTTGGCCATTGACGATTGATCCAACCTCCAGCCCCTTTCCCCTCCCAGGAGGTTGGAGGGGAAGGGGGTGGGGGCAGGGACCAAAATTTCCAACCCTCTGATCGCATGGTTTGTTCCCCCGGCAACCAGGCTCCATCTTTAGGCTGCCTAAGGGCTTTCCAAAAGTCACCTCACTAACATAACAAAAGACACCTTTATTGCTCCTATCATAGAAATTCCAAGGGTTTTAGGAACTCTGTGTCAGGAGGGGTGGGGATCAAATACGTATTTCTTTTATAAGTCACAATATCACAGTCTACCCCCTACTCCTCTAACATGGATCCCTTAGAGCAAAACAGTCAAAAAGGTCAAAAGATACAGGCACATTACTAGAATCCCACTCAGTCATTGATAACTATCATCAAACGGTATGAAAAAGCCTCCCAGGGCCACAGCCCACTCAGGTTTTCAGGCTTCCATTCAATCTCATCAGGTTCCAAAAGCAGACGTGGTCTCAGCAATATGTGACTTCACCCCTTCAGGCACCTGGTATCATCAAGCTAAGAGACAATAACATCTCTTCCTCTGAGCCCTTTGGAGGCGTTAATGGAATACTAGGTTTCCCTCATTGCATAGCCTATTGATTCCCCTTCCCTCAGCTACTATCTTTCTTTTTCTTTTTCCATTTATACCCAAACATTTCCACCTCTGAAAAGACAGTAGTTTCAGCCCCTGTGCTGGTCTAGATTGCAGGCGGCAATGCTGGTCTAGCAAGTGCCTCCCCTTCTGTTCCATTTCTATTCAGATAAGTGAGGGTTAAACAGGCACAGAGCTAGCAGGCTATCTTTCCCCCCAGACAATATATCTACATTCACTGTTAATCCCAGTTTTGCTGGATGGGGTGAAGGTACATCCTGCCCCCCAGGATACTATTCCTAAGGGCCCCCATCAGGCCCTTAGGAATTCTGTCTGACATAAGGTTAAAAGCACAGTTACAGTGTTTTGTTTAGGAATCATCCCTACTTCTAGCCCCTTTAGTTGCAGACCTGGTCCTATGACCACTGCATCAAGTAGGGAGGAAAAAAAGTTGAGATGATGTAGGGAAATTTTTTAAAAAGTATAGTCATCTCTGGGCATAGTCCCCCAGATCCACCAGAATAACCGAGAACGCTATCCAGTTGGGACACACTTTTAGCCCCACTCATGTTCATGTTGAGTCTGAGCACACTCTTGTGAGGGTGTTTATTTTTATTTTTATCAGTTTTCTATTGCTTCAGTTGCTATTTCTTACTGATTCACAAAAGTCTCTTATGTGGCAAGGATATCAGATTTTTTTTCTCTTTCATATATATTCCAATTATTAAATTACCAGTTTGCCTTTATCAGTAAATTGTTTTTTGATTACATAAGTTTTTCATTTTTATGTACACAATTTCTCTATTATTTCCTTTGTAGTTTCTACCTTTGGTGGAAAACCCTGTCCCCAAAGTATGTAAATGTACATTTTCTTCTAGTACATTTTTTGGTTTATTTTCTACACTTAAATGTTTAAACCATCTGAAATTTATTTCAGTACGTAGTCTTACATGAGAACCTAACTTTATTTTTTTCTTCATTTCCCTAGCACTAGTTATCTCCCAACAGTTTGAAACACCAATGTTATATAATAAACCCAGAATGTTGGAGTTTTCCCACCCAGAAATATAGAAAGTGAATCTTCATTCATTCAATCTTCTTTTATATCTCTTATTGGACTTCTGTAATTTTATTGACATAAACCTTACACAAATCTTTGGATGAGTGTTTTCACAGCTAATTCTGCTTTGTTCAATTTCATAGTTTCTTGCTTTCTTTTTGTTTCATTCATTTACTCATTCTTTCAGTTGTCATTTTCAAGAGACGAGTATATTCTGGGCCCTGGATTAGACGTGGAGGATAAAATAGCAAGGCAGAAAGCAACAGCCCTGTCCACATGAAGGCAGAAACAGTTACACAAGCAAGTTTAATAAAGTTAGGCATTTAGAAGAGAGAAGATACAATGTACTATGGAACACATTGTTGGAGATTCCTAACTAGTATATAGGCAAAAGAGAAGCCTTCAAAGAGGAAGTGACATTTAAATCCACATATAAAGGGAAAACTGGATTAAGCCAGGGAATGCAAGATTATTTTTAGTATGTGAAACATCTCACCCACTTCATTCATTGTCAGTATACTTGGCAAACTACATTGAAGGTAACTTGACTAAGAGAAAGGTTAAGTTATTTTTCCCCATCTGCCAAAATCCTACAGCAAACATTATAATGAGACATTACAAAATATGAGAGCTGAACTTTTAAAGACAGGAACAAGACAAGTATACCTGCCATCACAGGTCCTGCATAGCCTTAAGCTGGGGTTCTCAGTTAATGCGATAAGATAAGAAAGAATAATAAAAAGCGTGAGAATTGGGAAGCAAAAAACAAATGATTATTATTTGCATACTATGTGTTTGTTGGCAAAAGAAAATGTATGAAAATCTACAAACAAAAGAGTTTGGCAAGGTTGCTGAATAAAATTCAAAATACAAAGGGTAATGGCATTCTTATATACAATCTAGATATGTTTAGAAAATATAATTTTAAGAGAAGATACTCTTCAGAACCACAATAGAATCCATTAAGTACTTAGAGATAAACGTAATAAAAGGCAAGTGAGTCCTTTATAGATAAAATTATACAACTTTTGGGAAGGGCGTTGTATTAGTTTCCTAGGGCTGCCATAATAAAGTACTACAAACAGTGTGGCTTAAAAAGAAATTTATTCTCTCACAGTTCTGGAGGCTAGAAGTCTGAAATCAAGGTGTCAGCAGAGCCGTGCTCCCTCCGAGACTCTTGGTAGAATCCTTCCTTGCTGCTTCTTAGCATCTAGTAGTGGCCCTCAATCCTTGGCGGTCTTTGGCTTACAGCTGCATCACTCTGATCTCTGCCTCTTTTGTCACATGGTCTTCTTCCTGTGTGTCTCTGTCTTCATATGACACTTTCCTCTTCTTATAAGGACACCAGTCATACTGGCTTAGGGCCGACCCTGATGAGCTCATCGTAACTTGCTTAAATCTATAAAGGCCCTATTTCCAAATAAGTTCCCTTTTTCAGGTACTGAGGGATAGAACTTCAAAATATCTTTTTGGGAGACACAATTCAACTCACAACAGGCGTAAACTTGTATGAATAAACAAACCTACACATTTATTCATTTATCATATTTATGAATGAAAAACTCAGTACTGTAAAGTTTCTCACCATTAATCACGAAATTCCAAGTAATTTCAAACAAAATCCCAATAGGGTCATGTGTGAGTATGCATTATGTATATTTTGATAAGTTAATTCTAAATTTCACATGGAGTTATGGAAGCAAAGTGACATAAACCCCTCTTTGAGAAAATAAAATGTGTAATCAGAAAAACTAGTCTCCCTTTAAGAAGGGAAACAGATTTTCTAATTAAATAGAAAGATTGAAATAAATTTCTTAGTCCAAAAAGGACTTTGTTTATTCAGGTGCTACCATGTAAATTCTTTCCATATTCTGATAAGAAAGCTAAATTGACAACCTCATGAACTAATCAAGGACCTTAGGTTTGTTGATATTAAACTAAGATGAAGTTCTCAAGTAGGGAATATTGCAAGTAGAGATAAATGTAACTATGTAATCTGATCTCCATCATAAGTGACAGATTTGAGCCTGTGTATTACCCTGCCCTACCATGTACAAAGAAAAGAAGTCTCTAGTTGTGAAGTAATTTTTATAACAGAGTATGTCTTTACCTATCTGAAATGTAAATATTTACATGTGCATGAGTGTTAGAATGTGCAAAATACACTTTCTATAATTATGAGGAGCCATAAAACATGACTCATGTAGGAAGAAGTAATGATTGCCCATTGTTATTCATGTCAGTGAACTCATTTACAATGAACTCACTGGGTTTTTTAAAATGTTTTTATTTTGTAATAATTTTAGAATTACAGATGCGTGTCAAGATAGCACAGAGAGTTCCTTTATACACTTCATGCAGCTTCCCCTAATGCTAACAAGTTACATAAAGCGTGGTACGTGTGTCAAAACGAAGAAACTAACCTTGCTACAGCACCACCAACTAAACCACATATTTTATTTGCATTTCACAATTTTTCCACTAATATTCTTTTCCCGTGCCAGTAGCCAATTGTGTTGTATTTTATTGTCATGTCTTCTTCGTCTCTTCCGGTCTGTGTGTTAGAGGAGGTCATCGAGAGGATGTGACTGCTGGTTGATGCTGGAGCTGGACTCTGGCAACTGGAGGCCCCTCACCCCCATCCCTGTCCTTGGAATGTACGTTCTGCTCACCGTTTCCACAGTTGGAGCCGTTTTCAAGCACGCAGGCTTGAGAGGGTAACGTGTTCTTGAGACCACCTGGACAGTAAACATGACTAAGCCCCATTAAGGTCTCTATATACACTTGGAGGATTCTGGAGGGCAGGTGTGGAGATCTACTCATATCGTGACCACTCACAACAAGCCTTGTAAGTTCCCTTGCTTATTAAACCTGCCACCTACCAAGCTGGAGTGGCTGCCTCTTTCTCTGGTCTCTCCTTGCCCTCCGTGTATGGGGCTAGTTTCAGATTTCACCCGCGGGAACTCCCGAGGCTGTGAACCAACACTGTGGGAGTTTCTCAATCTTCCCATGTCTTTCACAACCTCAAGATTTTTGAAAAGCACTGGACAGGTATTGTGTAGAACCGCTCAGTTTGGGATTTGTCTGTTTTTCTCATGATTAGTTTGGGGTTATGGTTTTGGAGGAAGACGACCACAAAGGAAGCGCTCTCCTCATCACATCCTATCAAGGATACGGGACATCGACATGACTTCTTGGTGATATCAGCCTTAAAACAAGATTAACATGGTGTCTGCCAGGTTTCTCCACTATAAAATTCTTTTCTTTCTCTTTCTAGACTCTATGTTTTAGAAGTGAGTGACTAAGTTCAGGCCATACTCAAAAAGAGAGCAATTAAGTTTCACTTCCTGGAGGGAAGACTATCAAAGATTATGCAAACATATGTTAAAACCAGTACGATAATTAATAAGTATTGGGGGTGAGATATTTGAGGTTATGCAAATATCTTGTTTCTCTTTAAAGTTCCATCCACTAATTTTAGCATTCAGCAGTGGCTCTTACCTGCAGCAGTTATTACTGTGGTGGTCTAACGGTGATTTTCTATTTCTCTCATTTTTTACATTTATTAATTGGAATTTTCATCTAAGGAAGATTCGTCCCTTCCATTTTTTTGTCTATTCAATTGCTTACTTACATCAGTATAGACTCACAGATATTTATTTTATTCTTTGATCTACATAATCAGTTTAATCCTATATAAACTGTAATTGATTTTGTTGTTGAAAATGTCCCAACTTTAGTCATTGGGAGTTCTTTCATGTTGGCTCCTGTATCCTTTCCACTTGTTCTCATTTTTTGTTTTTGTTGTTGTTGTTTGATACTTCCTGACTTCTTTCTGGCCACTTCAAGATGCTCCAGGCTTATCTATATGTCTGTGTATGTGTGTATGTATGTATGTATCTCTCTCTCTCTCTCTCCATATATATATAGGAGAACCAAATCTGGAAGCCAACATATAGGTTTAGTTTGAATGTTGTCTCTGAGTTTGGCACTCATGTGTTCAACAGGGTATGGGATGTCTCTTGGGTGGCCCTGTTGGTGGGCTGGCCAACCCTGGCTGCCATGGGTAGTCATCTCTTTGAGCAGTCATGCCCGTGTCCATGAACTCGGGGCCAGGGCCATGGCCTAGATGGCTGGGATGCTGAGGACCCCATGTGAGAACTGAATCCTGGAGCCCCAGGCTGGGGAAAGAGGAGAGAGGACTGTGGGGTGGAAGAGGTGGGGGTAGGCCCAAAGAGCCTCCCTAGACCAAGCCCTTCCTTTGGCACCATTGCTGGGGGACACTTTCTTCCTGGAAGGTGACAAGAGGGGTCTTGGGCACACCTGGTACTGAGCTTCCCCACAAAGGACCAAGCTCACTGTCCTTGTTTATATCCTGTGGCCCTACCCTGGGCTGGAATCAGGAATGTTCCAAAGAGCGATAGTCTTTTCTTTTGGCAAAACTCTACTTAATCCAATGGAGTATATGTATATATATATATATAGATAGATAGATAGAAAGAGAGAGAGAGAAGAGAGATTTATTATAAGGAATCAGCTCACTAGATTATGAAGACAGAGAAATCCCAAGGTCTGCAGGGCAGATCAGGGATCTGCAGGACAGTTGATGGTACAGCTCTAGTCCAACTACGAAGGCCTGAGACCCAGGAGAGCCAGTGTCTCAGTTCAAGTCCAAAGGCAGGAAAAATTCCCCCTTACTGAAGGGGCCTTTTTGCTTTATTCAGGCCTTCAACTGATTGGATAAGGCCCACATTAGGGAGGGCAAACTGCTTTATTTGTTCTACTGATTCAAATGTTAATCTCATCCAGAAACACCCTTAGGGACACACCCAGAGTAATATCTGAACAAATATCTGGGCACCTTGCAGCCAATCAAGTTGCAAGATAAGATTAACCATCACACCTCCTGTACAAAATAAATCATCCAGCTTTTACTCTCAGCTCCTCTCAACCTTGCTGCCACTTAATTTCTGGTATAAACTTTGGAATTTTGGACTCATCATTGTTGAATCAATATTTTAACTGTATATCTTCCTTTATATTTACATGTGTTTTCCATCTATATTTATATAATCATGGATTCTCAGTGCATGCAATGTTAAACTTCAATTATTCATTCCAGTCCCTTCACATTCCCTATAGTTGGGAGGTGTTTTGATTTGACTTTTGATTTTCTGGAATATATCGCTCCACACTTCCACAGGGTGTGAGCTTCTAACTGGAGCCAGAACCTGGCAGGGCCCCCAATTAAGCAGCCCGCTTTTACATAAAAGACTAGAATCAGTGGTTTCTCTGGACACAAAGGATTCTCAAACTATAATTAGATCCAAACAAGCAAACAAACAAAAAACATTTTTCATGAGAGGATAAAAATGTACAGAAATGCAATGCATTCAGCCCACCAGTAGATGACACAATTATAAGGTATCTTTCTTGTCTGTTGTTTTCTGGTTTGATAATTACAAAATCAAATATGAATACATGGTAGAGAATTTAGCAAAACATAAATCCGAGAATACAGATGTAATTGGAAGCCCCTCTATTAACAAATATTGAATTTGTGAATTCTCATAGATACCATGAAAGCTACTTTTCAAAGTTAAAATGCACTGAGTCCACCAATGATGGATGATGTGACGCTGCTTACCCTGATCTTCAAGCTGCCATTCGGTCTACACTGTATTCCCCATGCTTATGCTTGGTGTTTAGATATTTTACAAATATTATGGAAACCATCACATCTGATACATAGAAGAGCAGCAGCAAGGATATTGAGAAAGTTGCTAAGAAAAGGCACATGATTAAAAAAGAAAAAAAGAGAGATTTCTGGAAATAAAAGGCAAGAGAAGGAAGAAGGTGGCATATGTGCATGGCATGAATTATTTGAGAGTGGGGGTGATTTTGAGGTAAGAATGAATTGCGCGAGATGAAAAGAGGATTGTGGCTATGAGATCCACTGTATTCATCAAGTGAGAAAAACGATTTGACTGAGTGAGAGAAAGAAGTCAGACGTCCATCCGCCTAGTGTTCACTGTTGACAAGACTTGATATGGGGAATTGAAGGACTAAGTAGGTCTTAACAGGCTACTCCTGACTCTTGTCTCATGGATTATTCCCACCAGGGTTGAAAGCGTATCTGAATCAAGACACCATCAATGTGAGTGGCAAACTAGCACACGTGGACTTCAAACTGCTAAAGAATGATGTATGATTCCTGCAAAGATTAAGCAGGAAGAGACAAATACCTGCCTTAACAGATTTCCAAGGAAGACAAAATTTATCTATTTGGGGAAAATAAATCTGCTAGAAAACGTATGTGTAAGAGGGAGAAGAATATGCCTGCTTTTCAAGCTTCAAAGAAGTTGATTCACGTTCCTGTCAGGCAGAAATGCAGTGGAGATCACACGTTTAAATCTGTCTTAGTTGCTTTGGAGTTGAAAACATATGGTCTGACAAATATCCTTTCAGAACCTAATCTATCCCAAAGTGTAGACTTGCCCTAAGTAACTTTTGTTAACAGTTTGATTGCCACTGGTCTTTCTTTTTAAATATATAAATAAAAATTGGATTATACTATAAATAATACTATTTATCAAATTCATCTTGTCACAAAGATTTAGGAGACTTTTTCTTTCCTTAGCATATCAGTTTTACTTGCTTTTTTTTTTAATACTGCAGGTTCTTATTAGTCATCAATTTTATACACATCAGTGTATACATGTCAATCCCAGTCGCCCAATGCATCCCACCACCACCACCCCACCGCTGCCACTTTCCCCACCTTGGTGTCCAGACGTTTGTTCTCTACATCTGTGTCTCAATTTCTGTCCTGCAAACCGGTTCATCTGTACCATGTTTCTAGGTTCCACATGTATGCGTTAATATACGATATTTGTTTTTCTCTTTCTGACTTACTTCACTCTGTATGACAGTCTCTAGATCCATCCACATCTCTACAAATGACCCAATTTCATTCCTCTTTATGGCTGAGTAATATTCCATTGTATACATGTACCACGACTTGTTTATCCATTCGTCTGTCGATGGGCATTTAGGTTGCTTCCATTACCTGGCTATTGTAAATAGTGCTGCAATGAATATTCGGGTGCATGTGTCTTTTTGAATTATGTTTTTTTCTGGGAATATGCCCAGTAGTGGGATTGCTGGATCATATGGTAATTCTATTTTTAGTTTCTTAAGGAACCTCCATACTGTTCTCCATAGTGGCTGTATCAATTTACATTCCCACCAACAATGCAAGAGGGTTCCCTTTTCTCCACACCCTCTCCAACATTTGTTGTTCGTAGATTTTCTGATGATGCCCATTCTAACTGGTGTGAGGTGATACCTCATTGTAGTTTTGATTTGCATTTCTCTAATAATTAGTGATGTTGAGCAGCTTTTCATGTGCTTCTTGCCCATCTGTATGTCTTCTTTGGAGAAATGTCTATTTAGGTCTTCTGCCCATTTTTGGATTGGGTTGTTTGTTTTTTTAACATTGAGCTGCATGAGCTGTTTATATATTTTGGAGATTAATCCTTTGTCCACTATGTTGAATAATAGTGGTGAGAGTGGACATCCTTGTCTTGTTCCTGATCTTAGAGGAAATGCTTTCAGGTTTTCACCATTGAGAATGATGTTTGCTGTGGGTTTGTCATATATGGCCTTTATTATGTTGAGTTAGGTTCCCTCCCACTTTCTGGAGAGTTTTTATCATAAATGGGTAATGAATTTTGTCAAAAGCTTTTTCCACATCTATTGAGATGATCACATGGTTTTTATTCTTCAGTTTGTTAATATGGTGTATCACATTGATTGATTTGCATATACTGAAGAATCCTTGCATCCCTGGGATAAATCTCACTTGATCATGGTGTATGATCCTTTTAATGTATTGTTGGATTCTGTTTGCTAGTATTTTGCTGAGGATTTTTGCATCTATAGTCATCAGTGATATTGGTCTGTAATTTTCTTTTTTTGTAGTACCTTTGTCTGGTTTTGGTATCAGGGTGATGATGGCCTCATAGAATGAGTTTGGGAGTGTTCCTTCCTCTGCAATTTTTTGGAAGAGTTTGAGAAGGATGGGTGTTAGCTCTTCTCTAAATGTTTGATAGAATTTACCTGTGAAGCCATCTGGTCCTGGACTTTTGTTTGTTGGAAGATTTTTAATCACAGTTTCAATTTCATTATTTGTGATTGGTCTGTTCATATTTTCTACTTCTTCCTTGTTCAGTCTTGGGAGGTTATACCTTTCTAAGAATTTGTCTGTTTCTTCCAGGTTGTCCATTTTATTGGCATAGAGTTACTTGTAGTAGTCCATTAGGATGCTTTGTGTTTCTGTGGTGTCTGCTGTAACTTCTCCTTTTTCATTTCTAATTTTATTGATTTGAGTCCTCTCCCTCTTCTTCTTGATGAGTCTGGCTAGTGGTTTATCAATTTTGTTTATCTTCTCAAAGAACCAGCTTTTAGTTTTATTGATCTTTGCTATTGTTTTCTTTGTTTCTATTTCATTTATTTCTGCTCTGATCTTTATGATTTCTTTCCTCTGATTACTTTGGGTTTTACTTGTTCTTCTTTCTCTAGTTCTTTTAGGCGTAATGTTGATTTTTTATTTGAGATTTTTCTTGTTTCGTGAGGTAGGCTTGTATAGTTATAAACGTCCCTCTTAGAACTGCTTTTGCTGCATCCCATATGTTTTGGATCATCGTGTTTTCATTGTCATTTTTCTCTAGGTATTTTTTGATTTCTTCAGTGATTGCTTGGTTATTTAGTAACGTATTGTTTAGCTTACATGTGTTTGTGCTTTTTTATGTTTTTTTCCCTGTAATTGATGTCTAATCTCATAGCATTGTGGTCAGAAAAGATGCTTGATATGATTTCAATTTTCTTAAATTTACTGAGTCTTGATTTGTGACCCAAGATGTGCTCTATCCTGGAGAATGTTCTGTGCACACCTGAGAAGAAAGTGTAATCTGCTGGTTTTGGATGGAATGTCCTATAAATATCAATTAAATCTATCTGGTCTATTGTGTTATTTAAAGCTTGTGTTTCCTTAGTAATTTTCTGTTTGGATGAACTGTCCATTGGTGTAAGTGAGGTGTTAAAGTCCCCCACTATTGTTGTGTCACTGTCGATTTCCTCTTTTATAGCTGTTAGCAGTTGCCTTCTGTATTGAGGTACTCCTATGTTGGGTGCATATATATTTATAATTGTTAATCTTCTTCTTGGATTGATCCCTTGATCATTATGTAATGCCCTTCCTTGTCTCTTGTAACATTGTTTATTTTAAAGTCTATTTTATCTGACATGAGTATTGCTACTCCAGCTTTCTTTTGATTTCCATTTCCACGGAATATCTTTTTCCATCCCCTCACTTTCAGTCTGAATGTGTCCCTAGTTCTGGAGTAGGTCTCTTGTAAACAGCATATATATGGGTCTTGCTTTTGTATCCATTCAGAAAGCCTGTGTCTTTTGGTTGGAGTACTTAATCCATTCACATTTAAGGTAATTATCTATATGTATTTTCCTATGACCATTTTCTTAACAGTTTTGGGTTTGTTTTTGTAGGTCCTTTTCTTCTCTTGTGTTTCCCACTTAGAGAAGTTCCTTTAGCATTTGTTGTAGAGCTGTTTTGGTGGTGCTGAATTCTCTTAGCTTTTGCTTGTCTGTAAAGCTTTTGATTTCTCCATCAAATCTGAATGAGATCCTTGCTGGGTAGAGTAATCTTGGTTGTAGGTTCTTCCCTTTCATCACTTTAAGTATATCATGCCAATCCTTTCTGGCTTGTAGAGTTTCTGCTGAGAAATCAGCTGTTAACCTTATGGGAGTTCCCTTGTATATTATTTGTCATTTTTCCCTTGCTGCTTTCAATAATTTTTCTTTGTCTTTAATTTTTGCCAGTTTGATTACTATGTGTCTCGGCGTGTTTCTCCTTGGGTTTATCCTGTATGGGACTCTCTGTGCTTCCTGGACTTGGGTGGCTATTTCCTTTCCCATGTTAGGGAAGTTTTCGACTATAATCTCTTCAAATATTTTCTCAGGTCCTTTCTCTCTCTTTTCTCCTTCTGGGACCCCTATAATGCAAATGTTGTTGCATTTAATGTTGTCCCAGAGGTCTCTTAGGCTGTCTTTATTTCTTTTCATTCTTTTTTCTTTTTTCTGTTCTGTAGCAGTGAATTCCATCATTCTGATTTCCAGGTCACTTATCCGTTCTTCTGCCTCAGTTATTCTGCTATTGATTCCTTCTAGTGTATTTTTCATTTCAGTTATTGACCCGCCTTTGCAGGAAACCCCCCAACACTAGCGGGTAGGTCTGGTTCAGTCTCTATGGAGTCACTCTCCTTCCCCTGGGTCCCAATGCACACACTACTTTGTGTGTGCCCTCCAAGAGTGGAGTCTCTGTTTACCCCAGTCCTGTCAAAATCCTGCAATCAAATCCCGCTAGCCTTCAAAGTCTGATTTTCTAGGGATTCCTCCTCCCGTTGCCAGACCCCCAGGTTCGGAAGCCTGACATGGGGCTCAGAACCTTCACTCCAGTGGGTGGACTTCCGTGGTATAAGTGTCCTCCAGTTTGTGAGTCACCCACCCAGCAGTTATGGGATTTGATTTTATTGTGATTGCGCCCCTCCTACCGTCTCACTGCGGCTTCTCCTTTGTCTTTTGATGTGGGGTGTCTTTTTTGGTGAGTTCCAGTGTCTTCCTTTCGATGATTGTTCAGCAGTTACTAGGAGACTTTTTAATCAATATGTATAGCTCTACCCCATTCCTTTTAGTAACAAAAGAATATTACATGGTGTGGGGCGGTGGTGGTGGGATGAACTGGGAGATTGGGATTGACATATATACACTAATATGTATAAAATAGGTAACTAATAAGAACCTGATATATAAAAAATAAATAAATTTAATTTAAAAAAAGAGTATTACACAGAAATTCATCTATCATAAAATATTAAACAATTCTACTGTTGGACATTTAGGTTATTTACAATTTGGGAATGTGTATATATACAAACTACATATAAATTTAATTCATATGCAATATATATACATATTGCACAAATATTGCATATATATAATACATATGAGTGTGTATACATAAATTTCTATGCAGTAGAATTGCTGTGTCAACTGGTTCAAGTGGTTTCATAATTTGAAGAACTAAAAATATGTTGCAAGTTATATTTTCACCCAGTTATTTCTAATTTTTTATTTTGAAAAAATATTAAATTTATACAACATTACAAGATTGATGCATAGGGCTCCCAAATACCTCCAAACAAGATTCACCAATTGTTAACATTTTGTTTTATTCTCTCCTCTCTCCCTTTTGCATTCTTTCTGAGTTCAGAGTAGTTTGTATATATAACACCAAGTTGTTCTCTAATATTTCATTGTGTATTTTCTAAAAGCAAGGAGATTCCTCTATGTAACCACAGTGAACTCATCAAGTTCAGAAATTTTAACATATATCCACTTTACAGTTTACATTCCATTTGTCAATTGTCCCAATAATGTCTCTTACAGTATTTTTTCCCCACCAGTACAGGATCCATTCTAGAATCATGTTTTGCATTTAACTGTGATGACTCATCAGTCTCTTTTATTCTGGAAATAGTCCTTAGCTTTTCGTTGTTTTTTATGACTGAGATGTTTTTGTAAAACATGGCAGGTTATCCTATAGAATGTCCTGCAGTTTGTGTTGGTCTGTTGTTTCCTCATGATTAGATTCACATTATACCTTCCTGGATACACTACTGTAAGTCATGTTTTGTTTTCAGAAGTTTACATCTGGAGGCACTTGCTGGCCATCTGCCCCCTCATTGGTGATTTTTATTTTTCTCAACTGATGAAAGTGTTGTCTAGTTTCACTGTATAATAATTACTATCCACTTATAACTAATAAATTCTCTGAAGGGAGACACTTTCAGATAATATTCTATTCTTCATCAGACTTTCATCTCCTAAATATTCTATCCATTGACAATTATTATCTGAACAAGTCTTTCAAACAGGATTTCAAAATGGTGATTTTATACCTCTACCACTCCCTTCACATTTATCAATTGGCAGTTTACTGAAGAAAGAACGTTTTCTTGTTATCTATCTGTCTGTCTACCTACCTATCTCACTATTTTGCTATGTTTCTGTCTGCATATCCACCCTTTCATATACCATCTACTTATCTATTTACTATCAGTGTAGACTAGTGGATTACTATTTTATTCAGTGGGTTAAAATACATTTAAATCCTTACTTATTTTGATACTCAATTTTCCCCAGATCTGTCCAGGAGGATCCCCTTTAAGCAGGTTCATGTGTCATTTTGATAAGTTCCCATACGTTTTTGTCAGGGCTTGCTTACCTCTTGGCACTGTAAGATGTTCCAAGTTCTTGGATGTTCTAACCCTGGAATTAGTACTTCGTCCAAGGATTCCTGGTCTTCTTTGTTGGGACTGGAAACTAAGATCTGGGCTCTGGATTTGTTCATTGGCACTGAGCTGTCATTGCTTCCAGGTCTTTTCATTTGCCAGTTACTGAAATATTTGTACATTAGAAATCATGAGTAGATACTGATATGCCCTCCAATTCCAGTCTAACCCCACAGAGTCTTTCCTTGCTTTTTCCGTACACCCCAATGAGAACCCTGACTTCCAAAACATCAGCATACTTCCTCATTTGCACAATCCTGTGTCACACAGAAAAGAGTCTCAGAATTGCTATGAAAAACATACCTAATGATACGTGTTTGAGATTAATTTGTAGTTTTTTGTTCCCTAGACTGACGGTCTAGAGTAAAAGTACTATATGCAAAAGTCAGGTGCATTACTATTTTCCTCTGCAGCTGATTGTCTTAAATTTGCAAAACAAATGGGTTCATTTGTCACTTTTCAGGTTCAATTTAGGCTTTGTTTTTTCCCATTAGATGATTAAATTTTATTTTGAATATGTAGAACATCAGCATTCTTAGTTGCATTTGTCTACATTATTGGAATATTTAACATTTATATATTGTTCTTTCACTCATGTCCCCTTCCTTGTTTTAGTATTATTACAATTAAACATATTACAATTATATATTATTACATTTAAATGTAATACATTTATACTTAAATATATTAAATATGTTTAATGTATTTGTTAAATACAATCAAAAATATTAAGTGGTCACCATTAGCCCTTTCACCAAAATTTTTTCAGTTACCTCTTGCTTGGCTGAAGTTCACGCTCAGAGAGATTCTCCAGGATGGGCACAAGTGTACAGTATCTCCTGAATTTTTGCAAGTTCAAAACTTCTTCTATAGCATGGCTTCTCAACCTCAAAACTACTATCCTTTAGGGCTGGGTGACCCTTTGTTATGTACGACTATTCTGCACATAGCTTTCCTGACCACTAACCACTAGATACCAGTAGCACTTTATCCCCCCCATCATGACAACATAAAAGATCTTCAGACATTGCCCAATTGTCCTGTGGGGTTGGGGGAGAAATTGCCTCAGTTGAGAAATATTATTCTACAGCCTAGATACATAAAGGACAGTTTGCTGGGTATAAAATCTTTGGTTAGCAGTTTTCTTTCCTTGAGGTCCCTTGTTCCCTTGAACTGTTTGTTGCTTTTAAAAAGTTTGATGCCACATAATTTTCTTATTTTTATAAATAAACTTGATTTTTATTTTCTGCCTGGAAGCCCAGAGGACTTTTTCTTTGTCTCTGATTTTTTGTTTGTTTGTTTTTGTTTTTTTGTGGTATGCGGACCTCTCACTGTTGTGGCCTCTCCCATTGCGCAGCACAGGCTCCAGACGCGCGGGCTCTGGACGCGCGGGCTCCGGACGTGCAGGCTCAGCGGCATGTGGGATCTTCCCGGACCGGGGCAAGAACCCGTGTCCCCTGCATCGGCAGGCAGACTCTCAACCACTGCGCCACCAGGGAAGCTCTGTCTCTGATTTTTAATCATTTTTTTAGGATATGGCTTAGAATTGATTCTTCCAGGTCAGTTCTCCCAGGAACTTTGTGGTCCTATTCAAAATGAATATTTAAGTTTTCAAAAATTTCCAGAAAGCTTTCTTGAACTCCAGTTTTAAGTACTAGTTCTATTCAGTTGTTTTTTCTACCCCACTTTCAAACCCCAGAATTTCCAACAGTATGTAGCTTGGACATTCTTTGCCTATCTTCCATTTCAACCATTTGCTGGTTTAATGCCTTTCTTCAATGGTTTTACTAAATTTTCACATTCAAATGCATTCTTGCTGAGACATCTATTTTAGTCTTCATTTCTTGAGATGCTTTTATATTTTTCTTCTATTTTTTTCTTAAATTTGATCAAATCTCACTTCATTTCTTTCTGTGCTATGTCCATTTCTGTTCTTAGTATCTGGATTTCTAATTCTAGGTGTTTTTTTTTTTTAACTTTTTCAAATGTTTGTTTAAAATAATTAAATGTGGAGTTTTGTGCTATAGTTTTTCTCCTTCATGATTTTGGAGGAGCAGAGGAGAATATTTTTATTAGCTGAGATGTTATGATTCACTTTTTCTGTTTTCTTCTTACAGTAACTTTCTATGAAAAATTTTTTTTCTGTTCCTAGGTATTTTATGGACAGGATTCCAAGTTTTAGAGGGGCCACTTCTGTCAGTGTAATGAAGTGCAGTTTCTTTAAGAGATTATGTTACTGGGAAGTGAGAAATGTATTTTGTTTCTCTTTCATTTATGCAAGATCCTTAATATTCATTTCTAGTTTCCTTACTTCCTTTTTCCTTCATTGCCACATCTTTAAGGAGCATTATGTCTTTTCCAGATCTCTGATTCTCCCACAGAAGCAATGCTTTTCCAAGGCTGACACCTTCAGAGGCTTTCACTTTCAAGCTGCTTCCTTATAGCCAATGCTGAGAACTACCAAGCCTGAGACCTGTGTTCAGTATTTTAGCATTTAGTGTTGGACTTATTTGGGGGGATGATTGTATCTGTATTTCATCTGATTCCTCCATGATCCTCCCCTCATTTTCATGACATCCCTTAAACCTTCTAACCTTCCACTCTCTCAAAGGCTTTCGGTAGTGGTGGGAACTTGGTTGGAATTTGATGTTTACTTATGAACTTACAGATAATTTGAAGGTTATGGTATTCTTTGTCTTCTTGTAATGCTGAGGGCTTGGCTATATGTAGCTCTGTTCTCCCTGTTGATTATATTTTTTGGATGGAGCTGATTGATGACTGTGAAGAGATTTGGATTCAGAGAGCCCTCATTATCTTACAGATGCTGAGAACTCTTCCAAAATGTTTACAAGTACCTATTGTCACGTGCTCTTCCAACACATAATATTGTCAGCCTTATTCGTTTTCTCAGTATAATGGTTGAAGATGATATTCCATTGTCAATTTCATTTTTAATTAATGAATTCTAACATCTTTGCATAATCGGTCATCTATATTTTCTTCTCAGTAAATTGTTTATCCATCCCCTCTGCCTGTTTATTAATTGGGTTTATGGAGCTTCTTCTTCAGTATTAATATTAATCATGTGTCTATTTTGTGTATTGCTAATATTTTTTCTGAGTCTGACTCATCTTTCAACTCTGTTTATAGTATTGTTACTAAATGGAATAGCGTAGAGTGTATTTTCTGAGACCTTGCACGTTAATATAAATGTTTCTTTTTCTTTCTGTTTTCACTCAGGATTGAGAGATTGTCTGGCTATAGAATGCTTATCTCACACAATTTTGCCCCTCATCTCTGTCTACACACATTACTTCATTGTATTCCAGAATCACAGATGAGCAATTTAATGCAAATATGGCCTTTTTTTCTCTTTCTTCCTAGATACCTAGAAAATTTTATTTATCCTTTAAATTCAAAAACTTTCTCAATATGTGTTATTACTTTTGCCTAGTATAGGATGTGCCTTTTTGATGAGTGGGGCCCTTCTTGACTTCAGGGAAGTTTTTCTGACATATCTTTAAATATTATTTTTCCCATTTTCTCTGTTCTCTCCATCAGATATGGCAGTCATTCTTATAGTGGGAATCTCTTCCATCTCTGGAATCTTCTCACTCATTACTTTATCTCTTTTTCTTTAAGCCCTTCTTTCTGAGAGAAGTTGTCAAGAATGGCTGCAACATTATTGATTTCATTCCCAGGAGTATAAATTCTATTTTTTATTGTTTGTAAGCCGCATTTAATCTCAAGGGAAATACATCCTTTTCAACATATTTCCTCTTCATCTATTTCCATTTATTATACTCCAATCTCCCTTTTCATCTCAATCTCTCAATTTACCGTATAATTTTTTGTTTCTTGGTTCATAGAGCAAAGAATTCCCTGAAATTTTATCGAGAACACAGGCACAGCACTTTCCAAAGCATGCTTCTGCTTCCTCTAACAGGACCATTTCCAAGACCCTTCCTCTGATGCTTCAGCTTAATATTTCTGTCCTCATGCTATATCATCTTGAAAAAAATAAGTCTGAGATAAATGGCTGAGATGTTCGTTGTTCTTATTTCTACTTCTGCTTATTCATCAAGGAACAAGAAACGGATAGCCTTTTCCTATTTGCTACATATGTAAATTTCCTCCTTAGTTCCTCCTAGTCCTCCTTTTTGCTCTGATGTTGGAGAGCTATTTGGTGTGCAGCCTTTAGCCAGCTTTGTAGTTTAACATAGCCAACTATCATGAAACTTTCTAGTTTAAAAAGCCAATTATTCTTTAATATTCTGGTGCTTTAAAGAGGGATATCTTAGTACCACTCCCTCATTATCCCTCTATGGTATTTAGAATTTATTCCTGAATAGGCTATTTCTGCATTTATGACTAAAAATCTACAACCTTTACCATGACCACTCCACAGCTCATTTCTCTGCAAATGCAGATTTTATGTCACAACTGATGCTTTGTAAGGGTGTTAAAAGGCTCTGAATACCCTAGTCCACAGTTCCCATATGAGGGAGATTTGAATTCCTTCACTCTGATGGAAGAAAGTCCAAGCTTGTGAGATTTCTTGAAATATTTTTCCACTAATCGTTCCACCATTATACCTATGGGCTTTAAAGATTTAACTCATGGGTATTCTTCCTGTTTTCTAGCAGGACATTGTATAATACTCCTAATTCCCAGTGCTATTGAAATTCTTCATCTCCTCTTGAGTTTTGTATCTGTAGGGAATGGCTACTCAGAGGTCATTGTATTTCTATCATCATAACTCAGAATGAAGTGGGCTATGATTATGTCACTCTGCTGTATAAAATCCTTCAAGGGTTTCCAACTGTATGTAGTGTAAGGCATAAAAGCCTCTCAGAATAACATGTGAGCTCTTTACAATATGGCACCAAACTATCTCTTCAACTTCATATTTATTCACTTCCTTCCATATATCTCTAACTCTCACCATACTAGATTACTAATCTTTTTTCCCAAACATGCCAGGTCATTTCAGACATTTCTATTTCTGTTCATATATGGTTCCCTCTGCCTGAAATGCCTTGCCTCTCTTGGCTCAGTGGAAAATTCTCATTTATCCTTTGAAGTGGAATGGAAATGACATCTCTCCTTTGCAGTATACCCAGATGCTCAAAGCAAGGTAAATGATATCATTCTCTGAGGCCCCATTGCTGTGGTCTGAATGTTGTGTCCCCCTAAAATTTATATGTTAAATCCTCACACCCAACGTGAGGATATTTGGAAGCGGGGCCTTTGGGAGGTGATTTGGTCATGAGGGCAGAGCCCTCATGGGTGGGGTTAGTGCTTTTATAAAAGAGGCCTGAGAGACCTCCCTTGGCTTTTCTCAGGGAAATTATCTTCTGATAGAACATTGAATTTTTCCTCCCTTTTATTGCCTCTGTTCTCTGTCTCCAGAACCCCAATAAAAGAAATAGCAAACGTCCATGCTGCTTTATGTTTCTTTCATATATTCCATTCTTTTGCCTTTGGATGAGGTCTGCAGGATTCTACTGACTTTATCATCAGATCATCGACATGGTTGTTAAACATAGCCATTCTCTTATTCAGTCTGTCCAATGAATTTTTTTTTTTTTTAGTGCCAAACATATTTTTAATTACCACGTACTCATTTTTGTTCTGATTGCTCCTTTTTTTGCAGTAGCAGTCTGTTCTGACTTATGTATGTGCCATCCTTCCAATCTCACTGGAGTCCTTTGTTAATGTTTTAAAAATTGTTTTGTTTCCTGAATGATCTGTGTTTCCTAAAAACACAATTATTTTATTTGTGAATTTTAATGTTTCTCATGCATGGGATTTCTTTTTCTCTCACGTTTGTTGATGCTTGGTTGTTCGTTCATGTTTATGAAGAAATATCTCATTACTCTATTAAGTAATGAGAGTTTCATTTGGATTTGTACAGATCTGTTCCCAAAAAAACTTCTCCCTGGATGATTCTGTACCAGTAGGTGGGGTATGATTACTGGAAAGCCACATTTAAGAGTTGTGGTTAAAGGGTCAGTAGGCTGTGGATAGCAAGTTAAAAAAAAAGGAGGACTTGATTTTAGCAGTGGTTTATTTTGATGTGTTCCTTCTTGAGAAAGGCTGCCTTGCCTTTCTTTTTTCATTAGGTACAAACTGTGTGTTTTAGAGTTTTCTAGAACTCTGTTTTGCTTCCCATTCACGGTCTTACACTCGAAAAAGAGGCATCTCCTTGTGGGTGAGATACTTTCTTCAGAGTGCACAGCTTGGATTTTTAAGTGGGAGCAAAAAGTTATCTGCTGTATATATTTGGGGGGAAGTCAGGGAAGAGTGACGAGGTCCAACTAGCTGAGATTTCCCAGCTTTAGTTCTTTAAACCAAATGTATTCAACATATATTTATTGAATGACAAGAGTACAAAAATAGCTAGAAAATTTGCCCATCCCTGTCCCCATGCACCTTTGCAATATGACTTTGGAACCCCCTAGCATGAGTTGGGGTCAATTTCTCCACCCCCTTGAATCTGGGCTTGGCCATGTGACTTGCTTTGTTCAATGGGACTGTAAAAAAGTGACCTGAAAGAGAGTTGAAAATCTCTTGAACACTGGGGCTTGTTCTCTCTTGTGGCTCTTGTAGGGAAGATAGATGAAAGACCAGAAAGTTAAAAATACATTCTTTTACATATGAATTCTGAGATATCAAAAGCAACAGTGCTGGGAAGAAGCCCAAGAGGATATAAGAAGAGGCATGTGGCCCATTTGCCTTTATGGCTCTGATCAACGGCCTGTTAGACACTAAGCATGTGAAAAAAGACTTCTCTTGATTATCCAACCAGCAGCCAACCCACAGCTGACCATGGATGCTTGAAAGAGTCCAGCAGAGACTAGCTGAGCTCACACAGGTAAGAACTGCCTAGCTGATCCAAATCATGAACTGAATAAAGAGTTGTTATTTGTTTTTTTGTTTGTTTGCTTTTTGTTTTTCATTAAAACTCCTTTAATGAGGTAAGGAACTCTTTTTTTTTTTTTTTGCGGAACGTGGCCCTCTCACTGTTGTGGCCTCTCCCGTTGCGGAGCACAGGCTCCGGACGCGCAGGCTCAGTGGCCATGGCTCACGGGCCCAGCCGCTCCGCGGCATGTGGGATCCTCCCGGACCGGGGCACGAACCCGTGTCCCCTGCATCGGCAGGCGGACTCTTAACCACTGCACCACCAGGGAAGCCCCGAGGTGAGGAACTCTTAAGGGTAAACTCAACAGCTGAGTAACAGGATGATGGTGCAACAGTAGTTAAGAGTTGTTATTTGAAGCCATGAAATTTTGGAGTGGATTATTACACAGCAAAAGCTAACTGATATAAGCACCAAATTGTATTAGTGTTCCAGGTACTGTGAATACAAGATAAACAAAAGTAGATAAGGCCTTTGCCCTCAGCAGGTGATAAACAAAGAAATACATGAGGAAGACAATTTCAGAGAGTAATACACAGTGTGAAGGAAAGGAAACAGGGAGATGTGACAGAGTGACTGCCTAGGGTTGGGATCTAATTTAGATATTGTGGCCAGAAAAGAATTCTTTGAATAGCTGAAGTGTGGGCCAAGATCTGAATGATAAGGAAGAGCCAACCACGTGAAGGTCTAGAGATATTTGTTCCAGACAAAGGAAACAGCAAGTGCAAAGGCACTGAGGTGGGAACACATATTAAAGAGACATAAAAAAGGTCAACAAAGCTGTAATATAGTAAGCAAAGGAGAGGCTGAGTGAAAGGTTATAAAGTCAGGGAAACGGACCACATGGGAAGACTTGGACTATAATTAACGTATTAATTACCTTAATGCTTGTGCCATATCTCATTCCTGTCCTTTAGATTTGTGGATGGGAAGGATCCCTCTTCCCTCTAGCATTTGGGCTACAACTTCCTATGATCTGTTTTCATCAGTCAGATCTATCTGCTTTCCATCTTCTAGGATTGCGTCAAAATGTCCTCCAGCTGCCTGCCTTTCTAGTTTTCTAACATTATTATGGATTAATTCTTTTTTTGAAAAGAGCACTTGATTTACAATGTTCTGTTAGTGTCAGGTGTACAGCAAAGTGATTCAGTGTTATATATACACAATTTATATATGTATATATATATACACATAATTTTTCAGATTCTTTTCCATTATAGGTTATTGCAAGGTTTTGAATATAGATCCCTGTGCTATATGTAGGTCCTTGTTGTTTGGATTAATTCTTTTTAAAACACAGGGTTGTTGGTGTTTTGTCTTCTTCTGTTTTGTTTTTACATTTTTGAGGACCTTGGTATACGTCAGTCCTTGATTCAGTCTTTAATTGAAATCTTCTTATCTCATTTTTAAATGTGCGGCTCTGAGCTCATCTTAATCTCCTTGTTACCCTGTATTTTTCTCTTGGTTTCTTCTCCTTTCAGCTTGTCTTTAGAGTGGCTGCTAAGAGGTGAGGCCTCAATAAGATATTTGCTTACTACCCAATAAATATTTATTTGGCATCTTTTACCTGCAAACAAAAGTGAGGCCCTTCTCCCCCACCAGTTATCCCTGCAGGCACCTGCCTTCCTCAGTTCCAGCTGAGTCGAGGATAGCTCATCAAAAAAACCTCATGCTGGGACACTGAGGAAACACAAGGGTTAATTCTTCCCTGTCTCTTAAATTTCACTGGACCCTTCAGGTGTTTCATTTCCTAGGGAGGTGTTGCTTTTGACATGTCAGAATTCATATGCCAAAAATATGTATTTTAACTCCCTGGTTTCCTTCCTTCCTATCTATCTACCTATCTATCTAGCCATCCATCTATTATCTATCATCTCTCTATGTATCTCCATTGAATTCGGGGTGCCATATGTCAATAGGGGATGGCACATAGGATGTCGTGCCTGGAAGGGATGGACCACATAAACCCATTGAGAACAGAAGACCCTTCGCCCTTGCAAACCAAGAGTTTGCTTGGTAGGCAGTTGTAAAGTTTCCAGGCACAGAAATCTTAACTCATCTCCCTAAAGCAAATAAATATACTTTTGTACAGAGATTAGAGTACTTGAAAGGTGATATTAGCTACCTTCAGAGCCCAGTACACACTCATAATATTTTTTGTGTGTGTGTGTGTGTGTGTGTGTGTGTGTGTGTGTGTGTGTGTGTGGTATGCGGGCCTCTCACTGTTGTGGCCTCTCCCATTGCGGAGCACAGGCTCTGGACACACAGGCTCAGCGGCCACGGCTCACGGGCCCAGCCGCTCCGCGGCATGTGGGATCTTCCCGGACCGGGGCACGAACCCGTGTCCCCTGCATCGGCAGGCGGACTCCCAACCACTGCGCCACCAGGGAAGCCCTCATAATATTTTATTGCACAAATCTGTTGGGTCCTTTGCAGAACTCCAGAGTAAAATAAAGAAAATGTTTGCCTGTCCTGTTGTTGCCTTATGGGAGCCACATTCCTTCTCTTAAACCCAGAATCAGGAGGCCAAACCATCTTGAAGAAAGAGAAAAGGAGGCCAACATCCTCTTCTCTGCCTCTGGGCCATTGCATGTGCTACTTCTTTTGCCTGGGACACCCTACTCCCTGCTCCTCCTCCAAGTCTCTTACTTATCCTGTCTCTTACTTACACTTCTGGTCTCAGCTTGTTAGCTGTTTGCTCAGAGAGGCCCTCCTTTCCTGCTTTTCTAATCTTCCCTTCCCGCCCCCAATATAGAGGATGCTGCTGATGCCCTGGCCAGGTTCCCCTCACTGGTGGGACCTCGGTTGATGTGAGTATTCATTGCTAGAAGGGAGCTGCCTTGCCTGGGAAGTTACTCCTGGCCAGCGGTCAGTCAGTGGCCAATGATTGGCCAGGGTACAAAAGGCTGGCTGCCTGGCCTCAAGGTGGACCAAAGACTTCCAGAGTATCGAGCTGAAGTTAGTCTCCAGCTGAGACCCCAGCTTTGCTCAGTTTTCTTCTGCTGTCTTATCCTGCTTCCTTCACACCCCGTCCACAGAGAGCGCTCCCCTAATAATTCACTTCCACCAAGATCACCATCTCAGGCCCTGCTTCTCGGAATCCTGACTTCAGCCACTTAGGATGCTTTATTTAAGAGGTTTATCCATCTACATAACTGAGAACAACTTTCCTCTCTGATCCCTGCACCCGTAACCACGATGGAGATTCACGTGGGCAGACTCATATGTGAATAACATCCCCAGAACTGGCCACACAGTAGCCCCCTCTACCCTAAGAGCTTCTCATCTGGGAAGTGGAGGTGGGAAAAAAAAAAAGAGAGAGAGACACTTCACACAAGCAATTCACCCTGGAGGCTGTGCTGACATTGTAGAAGCAAAGCTGTTTGTCTGACCTAATAAAAAGGGCTATATTTTAGAGGCTTTAGTGAAATCATTTAATCTAAAATTCAATATAAATGCTACTCTGTGTTAATCTTTAAGAACCAACAAGTCAATCCCAGATCTGTTCTTTCCCTGAAATGAAACTAATTTGGTTAAAGACAGGGGTTTTTTGAGTTTATTTACCAGAAAGTTCAAAGTTCAAAGCCATGATTAAGTATCTTCTCCACAGTGTAACCCCTTGGGAGCAACAGTAACAGCACAAACTAATAAAACATAATAAATTCACAGTTAAAGAGCCTGTAGAGACATTGACTAATGGCATGAGACCCACAGAATAGCTCAGGAATAAGTTCATATGCAAATATTGTTAAACGCCAGTCCCTTGTCACTTACACATCCAGTATTTAAAATTTAGACTATTTGAAAGTGACTCTGAGATGTAACAATTGTGAATTTTTGTGTGGCAGGGCGGGGGGGGAGGACGAACTTACCTCACACATGGAGTTGGATGCTGAAGCTGTAGATGGTAAGTGAACCAACTGACCACTCAGCATCTACCTGGCACGTGTGTAGAAACTCCCACGAAGGGATTTAAAATCTTTACAACTGTTACTGTTCCTAATGGAAGTGCAGAGGCGGAGGAAAGGAATGGCAACTAGGGATTTGAGGATACCCAAGACTAAACGTTTTGCAGCTGTCGAATCTTAGTGCATCCATGTCAGTCACTATGGTGTCTGCCTTAGAAACTGATTTTCCAAATGCACAGTTCAGGAAACAAAAGGACTAGCATTCCGTCTTACGGAAGAAGATAGCGCTTAGACATCTGTTGAATTAGAATTTGAAGATGGTCAAAGTGGCCATGCTCCCTCTGATTTCCCCAGCTTCCCCACCTGCAGTTCAAGAAGCCATCTCTTTACAGCCTCAAGCAGGCTCATTCCACTCAATCCCTTCGCAGTGTAGGTTTGCTTTTCCTTCTGCATCTTGCCTTTCTTTTGATGGCACCATTATCGTCTTAGTTGCTGAAGTTTCAAACCTTGGCCCCTATACCTTTAGCCTTCTTATTTCTTCTTTTGCTATATTATCTTCAGGGCCAGTACCATCCATAGTCCTGGCTGTGATCCCTTGACCTCCTCTTGGGATGGGACCATCACTTTCATACCACTTGAGTCATTCATGGACCTGGCCACACCTTGGATCTTGGTATTACTCTGAGTCTTCCTCCTCTAACAGCATGATTGCGGGGACCCACTGGGAGAATTCTCTACTTCGGCTCTACTACCTACATGTCCCCCTACGCCAGCTTGTGCTGATTTTTTTCTTATCACTTGAAGCATGTGAGATTAACTGTTTTGACTCTTTTCTCTTGTTTTAAAGAAAACCACACCAAGATCTATGTGTTTCCTCCCAGAAAGGATAGAGATATGCAACAAGGAAGGGAAAAATGTGTCTGCAAATCTGCACCTTGAAGTCCCATGTATTTAAAAATCATTCTTGTTCGCCTTTTATATTCCTATAAAAATGTATAGAGAATCTTATCCCCCCCAAATCCCAAATAAGATAAAAATCTTGTGTTTGGACAGCACCAATCAAAGAGGAGGAGACCCTCTCTCCCTGCTGCCCATGAGCAAAGGCTCAGCTACAAGGTAAAACAATCACTCTGAAATACGTTCCACCAGCAAATGAACTACAGTAACTCTGGGGCCCAGGGCCGTCCTGACTAAAACCAGAAGACAGGAAGAGTGTAGGTTATAATACCTGAATAGTACCTGGCTTTGGGTTTGATAGATAAAGGCTTTAACCAGTTTTATTCTTTTAATATCTCATAATGCTTATCTCATTTCCATCAAATGGAATAAAAGCATGCTATTGGCTGGTGAGAAGATGTAACCCTAATGTTGACCTACCCTACACCTAGTGTGAATTCTGAAATCAACTCCACTGGTCATAGTAGCTTCTCCTTCTACCTCTTTGCCTCTATTTTCCCTCTATTTTCCCCTGGAACCTACTGTCTGTCTAACCCAGGAGCTCCAATCTCACAACTCTCTGATCTCACTTGTTTCAGCCCAGAGTCAGCCATTTCACCGGCTCTTACGAACATCCACTGCCCTTGCCTCCATGAACTTCCATTACCCCTGCCTTCCCATCCTCAGCTGTGTCACTCACTACTCCCTTCAATATCTAGAACAACTATCAGGCAACACTTAGTAAAATCATGAGAGGTATTTGCTCTTTATCTCCTGGGTCCTGTGATAGCTCTAACATCCTTGATTTTTCCTTGGTTGACTCCATAACATATTCTTAAAGGACTTCAAACCTATTCCACTCTGATCAAAGGACATATTCCTTTCCCACCGCCAAACCCTGCAAAATCATATTTTGTGGGGACCAAGTCCATCCAATGTGAGTTTTCTCAAAATCTTTCCTATCTACATCAAATTTATATTTGTATTTGCCTCTCTCTTTTTTCTTTCTCACCTCAGGTAAAGAAATTTCCTTTGGCATTATCTAATAAAGTTGAAAATGTACATGGCCTATGACCCAATGTTTTTTTTCCCTATCTATTTGTCTCCTAGACCATTTTCCTATTGACTTATTGTACTTACTTTTTAGTAGAACTCTGTCTTTATTAGGGGGCTGAGACTGTAGAGAGAGCTATGCTAATTATGTATGCCCCTTTCCTCCAGAATCTAAACCTTCCCCAAAATAGACACAGAGGTCAGACACTGTCATCATGGAGCTCAGAGTTCAGTAAGGAAGGTGGGGTATAAATTATAATGCAGCATAAGTGCCATAATGGATGTCTACTCGAGGTATGCTCATGACACAAAGAAAAGTATTAACTCTCTGTGGGTGGAAGCAAAAAAGCATTATAGACAAGGTACAGCTGAGCCAGGTCTAAAGGAATTAGTAGTTGAGTAGACAAGATGGGGAGGTCTCCATTCAATATGTGTCAGATCAGTAAATTAAGGGCATGTCACACAGAGAAAGCAACATGTGCAGCAAAAGTGACACAGTTTAAACAGCTTAGTCTCTTCAGGAAAACCGCCGACTCGGTGTAGCCAAATCAAGAGGGAGGCAGAGTGCGGGCAAGTGGGCCTGAGAGCTCAAAAAATAAAAGAGTATACCTAAGAAAAATTAGATGAAGGAGATGATATTGATAAAAGCAGAAATTACCAGTTTGAAGGGCACAAAAACAGTAGAATTAACTAATTCCAAGAGTTGTTTCTACAAAAGAAAGAAAGAGCAAGGGAAAAGAGAGGTCCAGAGACAGGAAGGATAGGAAGAAGGGGTGAAGGGAGAGAGGATAGACAAAGGTCTGCAAGTTTAATCAAGGGGAAATGGAAACTACATGGAAAGTTAATTTACTGAAGATATATTTACAGAGTGCTTAATACTTGCCAGATCTTAGAGTAGGTGTTGGAGACAAAATAGCTGTATAAAGAGATATGTCTTCTGCCTTGGAGAAGCTGAATTTTGGATGAGGAAGTGCTTCTTTAAACATATAATTATCAGATGAAAATGTAACTACCAATTGAAAGTGGTATGAAGGAAGAGTAAAGAGTCCAATGAGAGGTTATAGCAAGATCAAAAATTAATGTGGGGCTGGGTGCTGGATCATGAAAGGCTTTTTGAAATTGTGACATTTAAGCCAATGTCTGGTGAAGGAGAATGAGTTAACTAGGCAAAAAGTGACTGGAAAAGCAATCCAGGGGGAAAACCAGCCTGTGTGAAGGTCTTGAGGTAGGAAAGAACATGATCAAGTTCAAGTAACTGGAAGAAGGTTGGGGGGCTGCAGCAAACAAAGGAAGCAGAGAGTTACAAAGACTTATAGGTAGTATGACCGATAGTCCCAGTTTGACCAGGACTGAGGGGTGGGGGTGGGTGCTGGGTTGTGGGAATTTCCATCTTAAAACTGGGACAGTCCCAGGCTAACCTAGATGAATTGGTCACCTTATTTACAGGCCTTCTTCAACGTTTTGGACCTTAACAGAAGAACAATATGGTGGCCATAATCAAGGCAGCCATAGTGAGGATGGAGAGAAATGAATGGATTTAAGAAATATTTAGAGGTAAGTTGATAGAACTTGATGACTAAATGATAGCCAGGGAAGGAAATAGGGCAGAGGGAATAATCAAGGGAACTATCAATTGACAATTTTTGGCTTTAGAAACCAAAGGGATATGCATAAAAAAGGAATAAAAGCACCAAAAAATGACACTAAATTTGTTCATTGACATCAACTGTCAAATCAGAGCTCCTGATTTTATCACCATTGAGCTATACAGAAATAAATTTTAGTACCCTCCATCTCTTCCATTCCTGGCGTTGAAAAGGAAACTAGGCCTGGTGGAAACCCAAATGTGCTTTAGAAAGAATTTGGAAGTCAGTTTCAACTTTTAAAGAAAGGGAGTGTTCCTCACCCTAGTAAGGGGGTATGACTCAACATAATGAGAAAAGAAAAGTAGGAAGCCTTTAATACCGAGTGCGTTCATCTTGCATTCAGATGGCACGTCAAGGAATGTATTACTCTTGCCCCTCCCCCCACTCCCAACTCGCAGACTCCCTTATTTAACCCAGAGGAAATTGCAACTGGATTATGAAGTCCTTTCAAAACTAGACATTTGACACATCTGTTACAGAAGCCTTATAAAAAGCACACTGGATGCCTGTAAATTTTATAATTATGTTAATTCAAACTCAAAGACACTCCCATGAATTAAAAAAATATATATTTCCAGCTCAAATCTCAGAGTTTGTTCTGCCTGCCGTTGAGATATGGGGAATATTTGCTATATGCACTAAATTCTTTTCTTTAACTGCCCATGTCAGGAGAGCACAGGACTGGAATGAAGATGAGCACAGTAGACCAAGGATGAGAGTTTATTGAACACGTAGATTTAATCCAGGTTCAAAAGCACAATCCCAGTGAGATCTAAATCAGGTATCTGGACAGGTGAGAACTTGCTTTCCAATACCCCTGGATCTCAATGGAAGGATGCTTTTTTTCTAGACATGGGAGCAGAATGCCAAGTCTGGGATGGGCTACCAACATCATTCGGCCCAAACTTATATATACAGTTTGTTTTTCAAGCATTCATTCACTCATTCATTAATTTAACAAATAGTTATTGAGCACCTACTTCTAGGAATTTGGGATATGTCCATGAAAACAGATACAAATCCTTCCTCTCAGTGATTTTAGGTTCTAAAGAAAGGATTCAAATAATAAACAATAAGAATAAGCAACATACGTAATGCATGAGTAAGTTATACAGTACCACCTGGTGGAAGGTGAAAACAGTTCCATAACAAAAGAAAAAGGAGGGCAGGGTAAAAGAGATCAGAGTGATTGTGAGAGGAGGGGCGGGTTGCAATTTGAATAAGTTGGTTGAGTAGCTCTCCTTGTGAAGACGACGTTTAAAAACATATTTGAAAGAGGTGAGGGAATCAGCCATGGGGACCTTTAGGAGGAGAGCCTGGTTAATTGTTGTTGTTTCTTTCCTCCACATAGTCCAGGGTCATCTAAAATGGGACTTTTAGCCAAGTGCTCCACTAGGCTCAGAAGCTGGGTTTTGCTTGTGTCCCACCCATAAGTCATGTGACCTGATCAATTTCATCTGTAATACTCTAAACTTAGCCCACCACCCTTACAATTTCCATGCTTCCAGAGCCTCCTCTGCAGCTCTTGCTGTGTTGTAGCTTGACAGAGTGCCTTGAACTTGTCTGTTTGGGTGTCTATCTTCTGTACAAGGCAGTAGAGAAGCTCAGCGATTAGGGCAAATCAAATTAAAACCTGACTCTGCCGCTTAATACTGACCGTCCTTGGGCAAGTTAGTTAACCTCTATGAGTCTCAATTTTCTTATCTGTAAAGTAAGATAACAATATCTACTAAGTAGAGTTGTCATTAGTATTAACCAGAGAAATTGTAGAGCGCTTAGCATAAGTGCTTGGCAAAACAGTAAGCACTTCATTAAAGCTAACACTTCTTGGTGGTACTCATATCAGAGCCATCTGTTTGGAGGCAAGCTCCCTCTTGTATTCCATTCTAGTTTACCAGTGTCCACCTTAGAGCCTGGCGTGGGTAAGTATGGTTATGAGCAATGGAATCCAGTTCTTCCAAGACTACCCAGAAAAACATGCCTGAAGCCCCACTGGAGAACTTGCCATCTGTACCTGGCTGGTAAATAGCCATCCATCTATTCACCAGGATAAGAAGTTTAAACACACACACAATAATCAGACTTTATCCTTCTTTTTTTTTTTTTCTTCCCTGAATTTACTATCTTGGGAAGAGTGGAGTAACCAGGTAAGGGAAATATTTGGCAAATTTTTTCTTTCCTTGTAACATGCTATTAAAGGAGACTGTTTCTTATCCAAATTGTAGTATTTCTTGGTACTTCTTTGTTTCAAAATGTATTCTTTGTCTAAAATTAAAGCATAATGTTAATAATAAAATTAATTCTCTGGTGTATCAGGCTGCAATATAAAGGTAGGATGTGATTCTCTATATAGAAGGGCTTCATAAAGAGAATCAGATCTCTGATCCCAAATGCCTTGCAGTGTGGATAGAAAGTTAGGTACCAAACTAAAAAGATTTTTCCCAAGTCTCCTTTCTCACTGCATTTTAGAGTTTCAGAATTATAACATCATGGCGCTCAGACTCTGTTAGTAAGCATTAGTCTCTGGTGGTTAATGGGCAAAGTCCATAATTACCCCGCCCTTCTGGATGTCCCAGCAGGAAACAAGTGGTTATGACATGCAGGCATCTCTGAAGTCTCTTAAGGTTGAGGGGCTCTGGGTGGAAACGACATGCTGGGCCCAGGAAAGTGGCAATATGATCATTCTTGCTGTGAGCTGATTTGGATACAGATGTTAAGAAAAGAGGTCATGGTTATCTGACACTTTTCTATATCCAAGTTTCACAAGCTTTGGTTTGCAAACCAAATCCAGCCTATTGCCTGCTTTTGTAAGTAAATTTTAGGTTGCTTGTGGTGGTCACTCCTTTTCTTTTCACATAGTCTCCTGGCTTGTCAAGTATGCGTCCACAGCTGAATAGAAATCCTACCGATCTTCTACTTTCCTGGTTGAAGTCCATGATCTAGAAAAGAGGTCGGCAAACTATAACCCACAAGCCAATTCTGGCCCGTTGCTTGTTTTGTCAATAAAGGTTATTGGAACACATACACACCCATTCATTTATGTATTGTCTGTGAGTGCTTTCAAGCCATAATGGCGACATTGAGTAGTTGCAACAGGGGCCTGCTAAGCCAAAAATATTTATCATCTGACCCTTTACAGAAAGTTTTGCCAACCCCCCATTCTGTATGAATAAAGTTTTCTGAAGAATTTGCACCCAGAGAAGCTTGTGAAAGAATTAAATCATCACCCACATACGGCAGCAGACACCTGTATTCACACTCCGGCAAATCTGGGGACTGGCTTTGGGCCTCAATGCAGCAACTTGTTGCAGCAGAAAGCCATCACCTCTCACATTAAATTAAGGCTGTGGATGTGAAACAGATGGGTCTTGTGGTTTTGTTGGTATTTAATTTTTTTCAAATTTTTTCCTTTGTTTTACAACTGTGTAAGAGCTAAAAGAATAAGGAACTTTTAACTAAGACAACTATTTGTAAATATTTAATTTATATTTGAATAAAAATAACTTAAGTGACACTAGAACTTCTGGAGAAGTTTTATAAGGGGATCTGTAAATTTCTCGGGTTTGAGAAACAAAAGTGAAGCAACTTTTCCTGTTGGTTGAGGAGCCAGTGGAAAGAAGTAATGGGGGAAAATGGGTGTAGACAACTGTTTTGAAAAGTTTACTGTGAAAGTCAGAATAATATTAGCAATAGTGTGCAGGGGAGGGTGAGATTCAAAAGAGGCTTTTGTGCGTACTTTTTTTTAATAAAAGAGGCTTCTCGATTTAAATTTCAAAGGGATTCTTCTTGGCAATCATTGATCTGTTTACTGTCCTGATAATTTTCCAAAATGTCGTACAAATGGAATCATATAGTGTGTCCCTTTCTGAGTATGTCTTCTTTCACTTGGCAAAAAACACTTCAGATTCATCCATGAGGTTGTGGGTACCAATAGTTCATTCCTTTTTATTCTTGAGTAGTAGCCCATCGTATGGATGTACCACCGTTTCTTTAACCATTCACTACTTAAAGGGCATTTGCATCATTTCCAGATTTTGACAGTTATGACAAAACCTGTAATAAACATTCACACACAGCTTTTTGTGTGAAAATAAGTTTTACTTTTTCTTGGGTAAATCCCTGGGAGTGGCATTGATGAGTCATATGATCATTGTATGTTTAATTTTACCATAAACTGACAAGCTGTTTTCTAAAGTGGCTGTACTATTTTGTTGAATTTAATTTTTTCAAAAATTAGTGAATGAGCTCAGTTTTTTTCCCTCAAGACTGCTTTGGCTAGTCGGGGTCTCTTGTGTCCCCATACAAATTTTAAGATTTTTTGTTCTAGTTCTGTTAAAAAATGCCACTGGTAGTTTGATAGGGATTGCATTGAATCTGTAGATTGCTTTGGGTAGTATAGTTATTTTCACAATATTGATTCTTCCAATCCAAGAACATGGTATATCTCTCTATCTGTTTGTATCATCTTTAATTTCTTTCATCAGTGTCTTTTATAGTTTTCTGAGTACAGGTCTTTTTTCTCTCTAGGTAGGTTTATTCCTAGGCATTTATTCTTTTGGTTGCAATGGTAAATGGGAGTGTTTCCTTAATTTCTCTTTCAGATTTTTCATCATTAGTGTATAGGAATGCAAGAGATTTCTGTGCATTAATTTCATATCCTGCAACTTTACCAAATTCATTGATTAGCTCTAGTAGTTTTCTGGTGACATCTTTCAGATTCTCTATGTATAGTATCATGTCATCTGCAAACAGTGACAGTTTTACTTCTTCTTTTCCAATTTGTATTCCTTTTATTTCTTTTTCTTCTCTGATTGCCATGGCTAGGACTTCCAATCAGACTCCCTGACTTCAGACTATACTACAAAGCTACAGTAATCAAGACAATATGGTACTGGCACAAAAATAGAAATATAGATGTGTGGAACAGGATAGAAAGTCCAGAGATCAACTCTCACACCTATGGTCAACTAATCTATGACAAAGGAGGCAAGGATATACAATGGAGAAAAGACAGTCTCTTCAATAAATATCTTGACAGACGAATGGATAAAGAAATCGTGGTACATATATACAATGGAATATTACTCAGCCATAAAGAGGAATGAAATTGGGTCATTTGTAGAGACGTGGATGGATCTAAAGACTGTCATACAGAGTGATGTAAGTCAGAAAGAGAAAAACAAATATCGTATATTAACGCATATACGTGGAACCTAGAAAAATGGTACAGATGAACCAGTTTGCAGGGCAGAAATAGTGACACAGATGTACAGCACAAACATATGGACACCAAGGGGGGAAGCGGCGGGGGTGGTGGTGGTAGTGGGATGAATTGGGTGGTTGGGATTGACATATATACACTAATATGTATAAAATGGATAACTAATAAGAACCTGCTGTATAAAAAAAATAAAATAAAATACAAAAATTCAAGAAAAAATTAGTGAATGAAATTAAAATGCATAAAAATATGTATAAAATAGGTAACTAATGAGAACCTGCTGTATAGTACAGGGAACTCCACTTTGCTGTACAATAGACACTAAAGCAACATTGTAAAACATCTATATGCCAATTAATAAAAAAGAAAAAAAGCCAAAGGCAAGAACCTGTACAGAGGAACAGAGGGAAGATACAAAATGCAGTCGGCATAGGTGAATATTAAAGATTCCAGATAAAAGAGCAGAATGGGATCCAGAGAACAGGCTGGCCTTACCCAGAGAAATATCACCTTTCTCACTGTGAGAGGAGAGAGGACAGGAAGGTTGAGGCAGATGTTGGCTTCTTCTCAGAGCTGAGAGGTAGCGTCCATCGTTGAAACGGAAACTAGCAAAAGGGGAAAGGAGGTCGAAGTTCAAGAAGAGTGGAGAAGATTTAAAGCAATCTTTGCCGAGTGTGGAGAAACACGCTGCCTAGAGAAATGTAGTGAGATGTATGGGCGGCATTGGGCTGGTAATCAGTGCTACCAATGTGCTTGTTTGGAACAAAATGGGTTTATGGTAGCAGCCAGAGAGTAACCGAAAGGATGATAATTAATCTCAAGCGGGACAGACAAGAAAATGAAGATGGGGGGGATGATGGATAGGAAGAAAGTAAAAGAGTTGTTTCAATTATTAAGCTATTGTCTCAGCTTTCAACTCACCTGGAGCTGGCATTGGTGCTCTGAAAGTGACATCTGGGCATGGCCAGCTGTCTTCCTATTAGACTCTGCTGAGAGAGAGAGAGAGAGAGAGAGAGAGAGAGAGAGAAACTAGAGGGTGATTGCAAGGCTGGAGGTGGAAGGAGGGACTTGCTTGTCCCTGTATGCCTGTTGTTCCTGCGACCATCACCCTAGCAATGCTTCTTCACGTTGGCAGTGACACTTCCTTCCTGAAGCAGCAGCTGAAGCCAGTTTGCAGCTTTTCCAACACTCTCAGAACTAGCTTCATGGCACCCTCTCAAAGACAGCAGACACAGCCAAGCAGTGCCCCTCCTCAGAGATCTGGGACCTAGCACCAGGGGACCCCTCCTGCAAGCTTCTGTGTTTTAGCAATTCCAGCATCTTTTCTCTGTTTCTTCTTTCTAGTGATGCTAGCTGCTTCCTGCAGTCACACCTGAAAGTTAGAGAGTTTTGCCTTTTCAGTTCTTCGATACCCGTTAGCACTCTTTCATATTAAATTCTTTCTGCTCAACTAACTGTGGTGCCTTCTCTTGAACGAGCTCTGAGGGATACAGGAAACATTGAACTAGAGGTACCTAAGAAGTGCAGGAAGAGTAGTAATAAAAAAAGTTTGAGGAAGTAAATTGGAAGGATAGAAGGTCTGCATGCTTGAATTAGGAATTTAGAATGGAAGAGTTTGGGAGTGAAGACGAGGCGAAGGGTGCTTTAGCCAGGGTGGATGGCTGAGATGGAGGGGGAAGGTTATTAGAGGTGAAGAAATCATAGAACTGAGATGCATTACAAAGCCATTGAAATCAGCCTAGATGCTGGCAAGGGCTGGGATGGAAAGGAAGAATGTGTGACAAGAATTAAGTAGAAGGTGGTCAAAAGGTACAAACTTCCAGTTATAAGATAAATAAGTACATGGGATGTAATGTGTAACACGATGCTTATAGTTAAGACTGCCGTATGGTATATTTGAAAGTTGTTAAGAGAGTAGATCTTAAGAGTTCTCATCACAAGGAAAAAAAAATATTCTTTTTTTTTTTTGTATCTGTAAGAGATGATGGACATTAACTTACTGTGGTAATCATTTCACAATACATATAAGTCAGATTATTATTCTGTATATCTTAAATTTATACAAAGCTGTATGTCAACTGTATCTCAATAAAGCTAGGGTAAAACTGGGGAGAAATTAAATAAATAACAAGGCAAGGTCCAGAATGTCATTAGATGAATGGGATATGGAGGGGATAGGGTGTCAGAATTGAGTGACTTGAACTTTAGAAGAATAGTTTGTTTTTTAATGAGATGAAGTTATAAAATTTTACTGAGACATATGCAAAGACTTGAATAAATGAAAAATATACACCAAAAACCTGAAGGGAAAGACTCAGTTATCTCCAATTATTTCTAATCTTAATCCCAGTGGAACTTCTTTAGACCTTGATTCTCATCTATAAGAATATCCTGGCAGAAACAAATAAAATTTGGGGGGGAAAAAAGGTAATGAACATTCAATAGATATTAATATGTACTATAAAGCTAAATTATAAAACAGCAAATTGATGACAAAGGAATACACAGATAACAATGGAACAGACTAGAGTCTAGAAATAGATCAAAGAAAATTACATGGAAGTTTAGAACATTGTAAAGGTGGCATTTCACATTTGTGGTGATAATAATTTGAAGACAATTGCTTAGCCATTTGGAAAAAAATATTAGACTTATACAGGTCAATACATAAAGGAAAAAACCCTTTCTTATTAAGTAGTAGAAGTAAGGTTGACAATCAGTGGAAACTGACTCAGTCTTGATGCCTTAAGCCTGATATTTTGTGTACCCTCTGTGGGCCCTTGGCTACTGGTATGGCATCCAAAGGCAGTCCCTTTGGTCAGGAGTCTTAAAATTGCAAGTGACAGAAAGCTAAACTCAAGCTGGCTTAAGATAAACAAAATTTCATATATGCAACTTAAAAGCCCAAAGATGTAATTGGGTTATGGCCTCTTCAGGAATCTGAAATTGTGTCATTAGAATCTGTTTCATTCAATCTCTGACCGCCACTCTCTTGGCTTCATTGTCCAGTTCTATCACTCGGCGACACGATGGAGACCAGCATTTCTGATGCCTACTCCTCCCTGGCTCAAGTGTAGCAGAAAAGAGGACAAGTTCTCTTCCAGAAGTAGTCCCAAAAGTCCCATTGATTCTCATTGGCTCCAGCTGAGTCACATGCCAATGTGACCAATCACTGTTGGTCACAGTGAACACATGAACCAATCACTGTTACCAGGAGAATACAGAGTTTCTATTAGTCAGATCTGGGCTAGGATTCTGGGGTAGAAGGTTAACTCCATTCAAGTCACATGGAGCAAGAATCTGCAAATGATGGTTGTCCAGTGGAACTCAGAGGACTATTACTAAAGGAAGAAGGAGAAAATAGTGGATAGCTTAAAACAAATAAACAACAACAACAACAAAAACAGCAGATGTCTCCCATAATAACTGATACATTGGGGTTCTCCTCTTATTTGTGTTTTATTTCCCTGAATCCCTCTCCAGTTTCCTGGGGCTCTGACCGCCATCACCTGCCCGCTTATGCTGGTATGTACCTATGATATGCCTTCCCTTAGCCTCCTGTGATTGGTTGGAGTCCTTCTTTATCCATAAACATCCTCTTAAGAGACCAAAGTCTTTATCTGTAGGAATAGCCTGGAGAACGTAGGTGTCATGAATATTATTCTCAATATCAGCATTCTTTCATTCAGCAAGTATGTATCAAGCATATTCTATGTGCAGGAACTGAGCACACAGTGGAAAATAAAGCAGAAAAGAGGAATTAATTCAAATGTTACATGGAGACTATAATTTGTATTGATGTGCATCACCCTTGGTGGCCAGCCTTACTTACTGTTAAGAGTACCCTCTCTAGGGGCTTCCCTGGTGGCGCAGTGGTTGAGAGTCCGCCTGCCGATGCAGGGGACACGGGTTCGTGCCCCGGATGGGGAAAATCCCACATACCACGGAGCGGCAAGGCCCATGAGCCATGGCCGCTGAGCCTGCGTGTCCGGAGCCTGTGCTCCGCAACGGGAGAGGCCACAACAGTGAGAAGCCCGCGTACCACCAAAAAAAGAGTACCCTCTCCCCGGTCTGTTGCCCTGTCTCCTCAACACCTGAATCCATATAGGTGTGAATCATTTCACATCACTGTGACAAAAATGTCCAGAATACTTACTGGTACTTTATTTTTTTAATTTTATTTTAAATATTTATTTTACTTTACTTTATTTTTGGCTGCGTCAGGTCTTAGTTGTGGCACGTGGGCTCTTCGTTGCAGCATGCAGGCTTCTCTCTAGTTGTGACCTGTGGGGTTTTTTTCTCTCTCTCTAGTTGTGCACAGGCTCCAGAGCGCGTGGGCTCTGTAGTTTGCAGCAGGCAGCCTCTCTAGTTGAAGTGCGCGGGCTCAGTAGTTGTGGCGTACAGGCTTAGTTGCCCCGAGGCATGTGGGATCCTAGCTCCCCGACCAGGGATCAAACCCACGTCCCCTGCAATGGAATGGCGGATTCTTTACCACTGGACGACCAAGGAAGTCCCCGTAATGGTACTTTAAACTAATTTGCCTCTTGGGTCTCAATCTATCCCACTCATGGACATTACACTCCAAGTCAAAGACAAGACAGCAGAGCGTGTTGGCTGGAATTGAACGGAAGTCCATCCATCAGCCACGAGGTTTCAGAATGGGCAGGATTCATCCCCCAAACATGTACAAGGAGGACAGTGAATAAAATGTGAGTTGAGCATGCCAGGAGCTTTCCATCTAGTTGGGAAGAAAGGAATATCCACAGCTGGTAGCACGACAAGGAATAGTGTAATGAAAGCCATATAGTGGCATGGACAAGGAATTGAAAATGGAAGAATTTTCTGGCTAGGTGTGGGGTGGCTCAGGATTGGGGACGGGGAGAGTTGTTGTGGAAAGTGGGCTCTGTGAGCTTGAGCTTGAGGAATGCCTGTCATGCTTTATAATTTATCCTAAAAGCTTCACTCCTGGCCAGTTCTCTATAAACTCTGAGCCTCGGCTCCAAAATACTGACTGCCCGTGTACACTGAAGACACAAAACATTCTCACGCCAGTAGTGGTTGTCTGCTGCTGTGTAACAAATTACCCCAATACTCAGTGGCTTAAAACAGCATACCTTTATTTTCTCACAGTATCTATGGGTCAGGAGTTCGGAGCAGCTTGGTTGAGTGATTCTGGTTCAGGGTCTCTCACAAGGTTACAGTCAAGATGTCTGCTAAGGGCACGGTCTCTGAAGGCTTAATGGGTACTGGAGAATCTCCATCTAAACTCACTCACATGGCTGTTGGCAGGAGGCCTCGGGTCCTTCCTGGCTACTGGCCAGATACTTAGGATCCTCACCATGTGGACCTTTCCATAAGGCTTCTTCAGTGTCCTTACAACATGTCAGCTGGCTATCCCCAGAGCAAGGGATCTGAGAGAGAGAGAGTGAAGATGTAGCCACAGCGCTTTTTATAACCAAGTCTTCAAAACCACACATGGGCACTTCTGCTTTCTTGTATTCATTAGCAGCAAGTCAGTAAGTCTAGCACATACTCAAGGAGAGGGAAGTTAGACTCCACCACTTGTAGGAAGAAATCTCAAAGAATTTGGACATATTTTTAAACCACCTCCATCCCTCCATGCCTTTGATGATATTGACGCTATGCTCTTTTAGGTAGTGTGGCAAATAGGTTAAAAACACAGGCTCTAGAGTCAAAATGCCTAGGTTGGAATCTCAGGTCTACCACATATTTTCAGTGTGACCTTAGGCAAACAGCCTCTTGGGCCTCAGTCTCCTTTATCTGCAAAATGGGGAGAATATTAACACCTACTTCATATGGTTGTTATGAGGGTGAAATGAGGTAATACATGTAAATATCATATGAATAATACATGTAAAGCACATAGAACAGTGATTGGCACACAGTGAGTGCTCCAAAAAATATGAGCTTCTTCTTCTTCTTCTTATTATTATTATCCACTCTTATCTCCACTTAGCAAACTCCTGTTCTTTCAAGACTGAATTTGAATGCTTCCTCTTTTGCTAAGTTTCCCAGATCTCCTCGGCAAATTTTCTTCTTCTTACCTCTAAGGTACTCTAGCTTTTTGATTATTCTTATAATTGGTACTTTTCAAACTCTGTCATCATTTTTTAATTATGCCTCTGTGTCCCCCACCAAATGGTGTGGCCCGTGAGGATAGATTCTAATCTTCTTAGAGGCAGATTCTCTGGAAGGGGAAAGAAGGCAGATTATGAGCAGCCTGTGGGAGACTCAATTTTTCACCCCAGAGGTGGGGCCATGAGGAAAGAGAGGACTGAGTTTTTATGGTAAGTGGTTTCCCAAACATAGCAGCCTGGAGTTAACACCAACTTCTCCCCAGGGTCGCCTGGTGGAGGCTCTTGGAGGGAATTCTGGCTTCGGGAGAGAATCCTCTCTATCAGAGCTCCGACACCGGGAACCTGGGTGCTCATTACGCCTTCAAACACTTCTTGGGGGAACCGTTGGCTGGTTTCACATACAAGGAAGTACATTTTTAGGAGCATGTGATATTCTGGAAATGTCTTTATGCAGGAGAAGAACAAGTAAAGAGGAGGGATGACTCCAAATTTCCCGAGCATCTGGGGACACTTGTTTTTACATAATGAGGTATTAGAAGGACTCAAATTAAACCCAAACTGGTGCCCCTTCCTCCCGTATGCCATAGAGGAGGGGTGGGGAGTAGAGAAGGCCCAGGCTGCTCTCAACAGTAAGTTCCTTCTATAGAAGGGGTTTCATCAGCTTTTACATCCTCCAAAAGTAACAGACTATTATGCTATTTAAAATGATGCTTAGGGAATTCCCTGGCAGTCCAGTGGTTAGGACTCGGCACTTTCACTGTTGTGGGCCCGGGTTCGATGCCTGGTTGGGGAACTAAGATCCTGCAAGCCATGCGGTGTGGCCAAAAAAAAATAAATTAAATGATGCTTAAAAGGAATTGTTCCTATGGCTGCTCCAGGTTCAGACTTTTATCTCTACATTATGGATGTAACAGGAAAGTACATTCCTTCCTTCCCCAGACTGTAACATTGTAATATTGAAAATTATAGCCTAGATTTTAGCAGATGTATGAAGTGGAGATAACTGATGGGAATGTACAAACCATTCTGAACATTTTCAAAAGCAGCTTCTACCCAAATGAAGGGTGTCCTGAAGCCCCCATGCCTATATTAAGGGCCTTGCTGACATCTGTTTTGACTTGCCTACACCATCTCCATTAATTCTCCCAAGTCATAACTTGGAGTAGGGGGACATCAGTCAGTAACTCCCATAACATCTGGCTCCAAGAGTGGGCATGTACCATGGGCCTGATCTGGCCAATCAGAGCTTCCAACCACTAGAACTGAGGCAGAAGATGAAGAGTAGACATGTTTGTCCTGATTCACATCAAGCTCCTGGATCAACTCATACCTGAAATCCACCACACTACATTCCAGACTCTCAAGTTACATGCCCTTATACATTATTTCATCGAATCAAGCCTTTATTTTTTATTTTTTGGCTACGCCGTGTCGCTTGTGGGATCTTAGTTCCCCAACCAGGGATGGAACCTGGGAAACTGGGCAGTGAGAGCACCAAGTCCTAACCACTGGACCACCAGGGAATTCCCTGAATCAAGCCATTTTTAATTAAATTGGATTCTTTCCCCTGAGACTCCAAACAGTTCCGACTTACATGATGGAGAGAAACAGAATAGCAGGTATCAATCTCCTTTGCCCTCTTGTTCTACACAGCAAACATCTATCTGAAATTTTTGTACTGGAAATTCCTCCTGAGAGATAGTAATACTGATAGCTTTCAGTCCCCCTTAAAACTCTGTACCTTTTTTTGAGAATACATTTTTTTTGAAGTATTTTAACTAGAAGATGGGGAAGAGCAAATTCATATAACATTTTTGAAAGGTAACTTAGCAATATATATCAAGAAACTTAAAAAGCAACCTTGTATACTGTATCTCAAGAATTCCCCTTTTTAGGCATTCAACCTAAAACAATAAGAATACCTGGGAAATTAGGAAAGACAAGAATCTCATTCGCTAAACTACCAGTTCTCATAGACTAGAATGTCATTCAGGATTAGATCTTTCAGGACTCAACGCTCTTGTAGACCCTACATTATCTTGACACGTGCTCAGAAACACATTGTTTCCTACTCTATTATGATGGTGAATTATTTATACTCTGTACTTAATCAATACTATTATTGCTAAGTGCTCTCTACTCAGCTTCTTGTTACTCTGCATCCTTTGCTTAATCATGGCATCCACTGTCCTATGGCATCAGCCGCCTCCAAGTCTGGTGCTGCTCTCTTTCTGTGTGTCTTTTAGCCTCTGCTCCCACCACCTACTGCTGACTCTCTCTCTGGCTGATGTATGGTTCCTGCTGACAATGGTTCCTATGGACCCATGGTTCCCGATGAACAAAAGCTCCTATTGACCTGATGAACAAAATCTCCTACAAAAGCTACTTCTGTCTCCTGTTGACCTGTGGCATCTGCTGACTCATGGCTCATGCTAACTCTTGGTTTCTATAGATCCACAGTTCTTCCTGACCCATGGCTTCTGTTGACCCCTTGCTCTTACTGTTCCATGGATCCTACTGAACTCTGACTCCTAATGACCCTTGGTCCCTACTCATTTGTTTCCTCTGCTGGCCCATGTCTTTTGCTGAAACATAGCTCCTGCTAACTGATGCCTTCTGTTCACTCATAACTTGTAGTGGGAAGAAGAAAAGGATCCAACCCTTCAGAAAACTCAGGGTTCCAGAAAACTAGATCTCAGTTCAGGGAAGGTCTGGAACCTCAACAGAAATCTGTAGCACTGATTATGGAAACTGCCTAGGAGTGCACTATCCCTGTACAGACTTCTTGTGCCTTCCCCAAGCCCCCTCAATTGACTCCATTGCTCGTTTTCAATCATATGGTATCTGAGAGACCATGAAAAATCTTCCAGCTCTAGGCTAGTGGAAATGAGTTAGTTTTTGCAGAAAATCCCCAATTCAACTTCTTGAAAGCATGCTTTCTCTGTGAAGCCCCAAAGAAGCCAGTTTATGCAGTATGTGTGATGATTTTTGAGCACTTTAGAAAAGTTTATCTTCTGTTTGAAAAGAAATAAGTTCCTCAAGTTGAATTACTACCTGCATAGGAAATATTAAAAAGGAAAGACAGCAAGTAACACAGATTTATAGAATTTCAGGGATGAGAGATACTCGTAAACTTTGAATCTCTCCTCTTTTGTATGAACGTCTTATACAAGATCCTATCTAAGAACAACCCAGTCTCTCCTTGAATGCCTCCAGTGAACAGGAGCTCATTAATTCTGGAGCTAGACCATTCTATTTTTGCATTATTTTTATTACAACAAAGATTTCTTACACTGATCCCAATATCTTTCTCCCTGTAATGAATTCGGCCCTATGGACCAATGGGGGGGGAAGGTGAATTTCTCATTTCACAATTTTTCAAATATTTAAATGCAAACTGTTGAATCATTAATTAATTAATTTATTTATTCTTTAGTCCCCCCGAAACAAATAATTATTTTGCCCCAAATGTCAATAGTATCAAGATTGAGAAACATTACCGTATCCCATTCCAATACATAGAAAGAAATGTTATTGTTTCCAAAGAAGGGATTTACCTGACATGAAGGATTATTTTTCCTCAAAATGAAATATGCTGAGGATTGAGGAGAGAAAATGTCAGGCCTCAAGTCATTTTTCTTTTCTCTAAATTTACCAAAGGGTATGAGAATGAAGCTCCTATCTGTCTTCAACTTCATAGACTTCTTAACAAAGTTTTCATTACATGGTTTTTCACCTCCTTCTACTTATTTGAAAGGATGGTGAGGAATTCAGTGCTTTGTGGCTGCACGTAGAACAAAGGCAACCCTTTGCTCACGGCTTACAATCAGTCTTAAAAGCTCCTCTCTATATCCCCTGGCTGCCTCCTATTTGGGCTGATTTCTACCCTGGAGTTACATGTGTGAAAGCACAGCCCAGCACGTTTGCAGTCTGTACCAGAGATCTGGTAGTCATGGCTAAGCCTCACTGCTTGGGATTTCCAGCCACCTGGCAAATTCTACTCATAGAGGAAGCATTTGTTCTTGCTACTACTCTTGCTGTTGGATGGGTTGAATGCTCATGATCTGAAGTATCCTTTGTTATGAATAAGACGACAAGTAAATAGAGATAAGCTTATTTTCATTTTAAAGGTAAATAAAAACCTAGGTGTAATATTTGCCAGAAAAAGAACTAGTAATATCCTTAATATATAAAGAGCTCTGACAAATCAATAAGAAAACCTCAATGCCCCACTACTTTATAAAAATCAAAGTAAAACTGTAACATTTTAATCCACAAAATTACCAAATTTTTAAAAATTTGTTGTTGATTTAGGGTTAGGTATATCTGCCCTACTAAAAGGAATGAAAATTAGCACAAATTTCTTAAAATTCCAATCTGGAATTATATACAAAGAACTTTAAAAATAATTAATACCCTTTGGAGCAATAATTTCCCTTCTAGGAATTTATCCTGGGAAAATAACTGGAGATTCAGAGAGAGATTTATTCACAAGAATGTAATCAAAGAATTTATGATAGAAAAAAACAGAAAGTATCTAAGTTGTTAAAAATTATGTCATATCCTATAATGAAAAAATATGCAATCATTAAAATTATGATTTTATTAAAATTTAATAATTCAAGAAATTGCTCCCAATCTTATGTGATTAGTAAAAATATATACAAAATATTTTATTTAGTATGAAATTGATGGAGAATGAGCATGGATCAAGAAGGGGAAAAGCATCAGATGGGTAGCAGAGATTATTTGGGCATGGAGAATCGTGAGTGATTCTTTGTCCCTATCTTTATAATCGTTCCAATTCTTGTACAATACACATGTACTGCTGTGATAATTCAAAAATTGTTAAAGATTTTTAAAATCTGGAGCCAACAGGTCTGGAGGCAAGATCACTGAACTTAGAGAGACTGAGAATCAGAGTCTAACTCCAAGCTCAGCTTCTCACGAAGAGTGGACTTTGAGAATCCCACCTTATCCTCTGGGAACTCAGGTACTAAATGGGGAAAACAGTGCTACTTCATGCACTGATAGTTAAATAAGATGATATACCACGATAGGTATGTTGAAACTGCCCAATAATTGCTAAATAATTGAAGAACTGAATATGGGACGTGGGGAGCCAAATGATGAAACGCCCCTGGGAATGAAAAAGCTTACCCAGACACTATAGTGTAGGTAATCCTGAGTTGTGTGGATGAAAAATGTTGCCTGCCACATCAGCAAACAAAGGATGCTGTGGCCCTCAGACCATCGGCCACTCCAACTGCCCTCAACAGTGATCCCTGAGGGGACTCAGGATGGGAAAGAAGGGGATGCTGGCCCTAGACAGCTAAGTTGCATATCAAAGGAATGATTTCAATGAGCCCAGACTCTTGCATCTTCCCCTACATAGAAAAGCACTAAATTCATTAACTCGAGATATCTGGTTTTCTTTAATTAACAGTAGTCTTTTGAAAGTCCGACTACCTGGTCTTTGTTGCAAAAACCCCTATATACCCTGGTTCCTCCCTGACCGCCTTGGAGCGGTCCCTCAGAGCTGTCTGCTAGGCTGCCTCCTTGGTTTGAAGTCCTCAGAAAGTCCACAGAATAAAACATAATTCTCAACTTTTAGGTTGTGCATTGTTTTTCAGTTGACAGTTTCAGTCCTGAATCCACCACTTAGGGCTCTGGGATCTCATACAAGTCACTTCATTGCTCTGGGATTCCGTTTTTTACCTGTAAAATGGGGAGGAGTAAAAGTACCACTTCCCAGTATCATTGGGGTCAATGAGATAACGTCGGAGTCAGCAAACTATAGCTTGTGTTGAAAATCTGGCCCACTAATGTGTTTTTGTAAATCAAGAGTTATTGGAACACAGCCCTGCCCATTTGTTTACTTATTGCCTATGTCTGCTTTTGTGCTACAAGTACAGACTTGAGTCGTTGTGACAGAGACCACGTAGCCCACAAAACCTAAAATACTTACTGTCTAGCCCTTTACAGCAGAATTTTGCTGACTCCTGAGATAATGTATATAAACTACCTAGAATGATATCTATCACTCCAAAAATGCTGCTGCTATTATTATTATCAATATCATATTATTATTATTGACTGGTTCCTCTGCTTAGAAGTAATTCTGAAAAATTACTATCATCCTGTTTTCACCGGTATTAAACCAAATGAATCCAGGATGGCTGAGTCATTCTTGCTGACTCACTCTTTAAAAACCGTCAGAGCAAGAGTTCCCAAGGAATTCCTCTGCATTCCAGCACAATACATATCTATCATCACCTTGAGAGGAAATATCTTGCCTCCTAGCTTTTTCTTTCACCACTTTTTCCATGCATGTTCTACTCCCAATCAAGACAAAGAAGTTTTTGAAAAAAAAAAAAAAAGTTTTTGGTGTGATCTTTCTTGTCCTAAGAATAGTGTATGGTCACTTCACAGTTTCCTCCCCTGAAAGTCATATGATTGCAGGTCTCTGCTATTTGCTCAGGCAGGCTGTGGTCATAGGCATCTTGGGGCTCCAGGAATTCAGCCAGTGTAGACAGGGAGAGAGGCAGGGGTCAAGGAAACTGACCTCACTATAGAACTTGTCCAAATACACAATGTCCAATATAAGGCAACAGTTCCAGGCTAGGTTGAAGAGACATCATGATCTCAGGAGCCCAGTTCAGTGAATATGGTGAAATCAGGGGAGCCCAGGCAGCAGGCAGCACCCAAAGTCAGTACAGGTAGATGGCAATGGCATTGGCTGGGGAGATGTCCATTCAGTTCTCAGGTGCCTGCTAGGGAAACTAAGGCAAAAGATGCTTTTTCTGGATTGGGCCAATGTGGTGAAAGTAGAAGCTGCCTGTTTTATGAGCCTGTGAATGCCCAGGTTCAGGGTAAGCTATCCAGAGACCAGGTCTTAGCCCAGCTCATTGGCTTAGGATGGGAGCAAAGGTGAGCCCACAGGTGGGGATGTCAGAAATTCCAGAGGAAAGGAGATGTGGAAGCTCCATCCTACACATACTAACCTTTTGCCTTGGTCTCTCTGACCTGTAGAACTTCACCCACCCACAAGTCTGGATTGAACTGTCTTCTCATAAATTATGGAGTTCATGATGGACTTTTGATCCTGGTGAAATTCACACGAAGTTCCACCCGCCCCTGAAACACCTGGTAATTCATTAAGGACTTAGGTCGCAGGTGGGGCCTGAAATAATATATTTCTAGCAAGTTCCCAGGTAGTGTGAGTGCTGCTGGTCCAAGGACCATACTTTGAGACTGGAACTCTGGGTATAGGAGCAACTTGTGTGTAAAACTGATGTATAGAGCTTAAAGCACGATCTCCAGTTCCACTGAATCTTTACCAGAACCCTGAGTAAGTGTTATCAATCCATTTTACAGATAAATCAAGGGAGGTTCAAAGACATAAAATGGGCTGGCTCAAGATGAATGGCTTGGGAGCAGTAATTCCCAACTAGGAAAGAAGTGGAGAGGTGAGGGCATGAAGTAGGAGCTGTGAACAGAAATGCCTGCAGAGACCACGCAGATATCCTTAGTGAACCAAGTGGCGCCATGGCAGCTGGGAGCATGTATAGTCTGCTTCCAGTTACCATCAGTGTTGCTCGATCTTCCAATCTTTCAAGAGAGGTCAGAAAAATCCCAACTTTTAAGTGCTGTCAATCACTTCTGAATTTCAAAAATTACTCCGTAAGCCAGGAAATATCCGTCTGCCAGCAAAATTTGGCCTGGATGCTGAACGTTTGCACCCTCTGCGGAGTAATGTTTTTCAATCCTGTGTGCATACAGATTTCCTAAAGCCCTTTTAAAAACATGGGTTCTGATATAACAGGTCTGGGATGGGCTTGAGATTTTTAATTTCTAACAAGCTCCTGGACGATGCGAAGCCTGCTTCTCCATGGAGTACACACTGAATAACAAAGGACAGAGCTACTCAGTGTATGGTTTGTGGAAAGGCAGCAACAGCCTCACCCGGGAGCTTGTTAGGAATCCATATTCTCAGCCCATCCCTAGAAATAATGAACCCAGTTTCTGGGTTTGGGGTTTGGGAGCCTGTGTTTTTATTAAAACACATCCTACAGATGGTCATTCTGCACATTCAAGTTTGAGAAGCACTGACTAGATCAGTGGTTGTATCGCTTTGGCGTGCATTGAAATTCTTGAGATTTAAAAATACTGATGCCTGCAGACTTTTCAGATTGATTTAGAGTGGAACTGGGCACCAGGATTTTTAGAATTCAGTTATATTTGTCATATTGGAACTCAGTTGCTTCTAATACGCAGGTAAGGTTGAAGACCACCACCCTAGAAGTTCACATCAGATTCTTCCATGCATTTGGTCCCAATTGGAGCGATAGGAATATGTTTTTCTGATTTCAGCTAAAGCTTGGGAACGGGAGTTGCATGTAGATGAAGTGCATTGCTCCTGCCCAGCGGCCGTGCGCCTAGGAGTAAATGCTGAGAGGCTATACAGGGTAGGAGCCCTGACTCTACCCTGCGTCCCAAGAAGCCAACACCACTGCTTTCCCCGGCACTTCACAATTCTTCCCACAGCCAAGACCTTGCTGAGAAATAAAGCTACCATCACACTTGGCCACTTGGAGGAGGATAGCCAGCCAATGCTTGGAGTGGCCAACGGCCAAACTAACCGATCCATAAATGGCCCATTTGGTCAGGGATAGAACCTGGCTTCAGTGCTTTGCCTATCATGTAGTTATCATGCAGGCCACTCTGTTTTCTGGTTTTGTAACTTAATTCATGACCAGTTAAGTGTCCAAAATAGCAATATTAATCACAGTGGATAATGACCATATGACTTTCTCTCCTGAGCGTTATTCAAATGCTCTGGTCTGGACTGTCTCTAAAGACCAGTTGAGCATGGGAGAAAATGGGACTAGTCCAGGGCTTCAGAACACAGAGAAAAGAACTGAAATACCAGAAAGAATCCCAGAGGGGGATGGGCCTGTTTCCAGTGGCAGAGAATGGAGCAAAGGAACAGAACAGTAGAATCGTTAGGGCACAAGCATACAAAAAGACGGAATGGGAACTAAAACATAATCAACAATGGAGAGGAAGTAGAACAAAGCGAGTGGCTTCTGGATGCAGAATTTAGAAAGCATCCCAGAGGACCACGGGATGCAGGTGGATGCAGACGTTTATGGGATGCCTGTGGCTGAGCTGACAGACTGGAAAGGAGATGCTGAGGACAACAAGCCTGTTTAGAGAATATCTCTCATTACCTCCTTCGACATTTGTCAGTTGGTCAACAAATATTTATTGAGCCCTTACTATGGGCCAGGCAATGGGTTAAGTTGGATTGGGTTTTCGCAATTTCATTGATGAATAGTTTTAACTTGAATAAGCATGTTCTAAAGATTCATTCATACATTTTGCAAATATCTGTTGAGTACCTTTGTATTCTAGGTACTGTGCTAAACACTAAAGATACAATAGCAAAGAAATCATATGATAAGTTTGCTTCTACTCTCATGGAGATTACAATGCCAGTGATAGAGGTGAATCATAAGCAAACAGAGGAGCAAAGCAAATAAATATATTTCAGTGTGGTGAAGAAAAACTATAGGGTACCAACAAGAAAAGTTTTCTTAAAGAAAAACTTTCTTGGGGCTTCCCTGGTGGCGCAGTGGCTGAGAATCTGCCTGCCAATGCAGGGGACATGGGTTCGAGCCCTGGTCTGGGAGGATCCCACATGCCGTGGAGCAACTGGGCCCGTGAGCCACAACTACTGAGCCTGTGCGTCTGGAGCCTGTGCTCCGCAACAAGAGAGGCCGCGACAGTGAGAGGCCAGCCCGCGCACCGCGATGAAGAGTGGCCCCCGCTCGCCGCAACTGGAGAAAGCCCTTGCACAGCAACGAAGACCCAACACAGCCAAAAATAAATAAATGAAATTTAAAAAAAAAAAGAAGAAAAACTTTCTTTTAGAGGTGTGGAAAAGTTTCCCACAATAAGTGACATTTGAGTTGCTATCTGATGGGAGAATGGGAATTAATTAAGCGAGAGTTGTGGTGAGATGCTGACAAAGGGAACAGAATGTGCAAAGGTCCAGGGACAGGGAGAAGCATGGTGCTTTCAAGAAATGGAAAGGGGGCTAGTACGGCTGGAACAAAGTGAATGAGGAGAAGGAACCTGCTCTTGCCAAGGCTAGTATGCAATGCAGGGGACTTGGAGTTTCATCCAAGAGTAATGAAATACCATTTAAAGGCTTTAACCGAACAGGATTTCCTGAAGAGTGAGGCTCGACAAATTCTTCAGGTTGTCAGACAATGATGATGCCCCACCCACCTCTGATAAAAGGAGTTTTGCCTGAACTCAAATTCTCACCTGATGGGGAGTTCTCAAGATTTCCAGGTAATGGAAGCTGTCATTTCCCAGCAGTTCCCCTAGCTGGCAACGGAATTCAGATTTCTTAGCATGTGATCCCCAAATGATTAGAGGGCCCATGTATCCTCTGATCCCCTTACCCAAGAGATACAGCCAGGACTAAGTGACACTGCTGGGCTCCCCGGAGCTCTTGGCTTCACCATGGCATAGTCAGCTTTGTGTTTTTATAGGATCACCTGGGCTACTGTGTGGAAAAGGGACTGAAGGCTCTAGAGCAAATGCATGTCAGCGTGCTGTCTCTGTATATTCGTGTATTACAATAGTTGAAGTAGGTCCGGGATGTTAGTGTGCTCTCTCTGTGTGTATCTGTGATGAGAGTTCTGACTTAGCCTGCATATCAGGTGACATGGGCTCTGATTTAACTCTCAGGTTAAGGGCTGTAAAATAATCAGTTGTGTGGTATGACTCTTCCTCCCAATTGACTCTGAGCTGTAACTTCTACCTGTACTCTCACTGCTGAGTCCTCTCATCTTCTGTTGTACCAACATTTTCCCAAACAACATCCTCACACCCTTTAGATAGTCACAACATTGGATTACCCTGCTACTCATCAGGGTATGGGCCACACAGCCAGGTGCATTTCTCTGCCCCTACAACTAACATCCTAAGATGTCTTGCCCCCAAGCCTGCCCCATTTTTAACACCCAGGTTTGGAATGTAGCTTCAAGAGTAGGTCCAGTGAAAAGTGCTATGGTTTGAGATCCTCTTCCTTTAATTCTTTTTGACTGGTCTCGGTTTTAATATGAATTTTGAAAAAGAAAAGAAAGTTCCATTCTTTGTTCGATTTAATTTCTGTCAAGCCATGGCAATGGTGGCAGTCAAGGGATGGGGTTCCCTTGGAGTTACCTCCTGGGTTTCCTCCTATATATAGTTGAAGCTTTCTCAGGACCCAATGACAAGGCTCAGAGCACTAGCTCCATCCGGTCCCTTGGACTGACAGCTTGGGAACTCTCAGGACTTTATTTGCCGTGATCAACATCGAAAGGCTCCCTCCAAGCGCCATTCTCCCTCAGCAAGTTAAACCAAATGTATTCAGTAGAGGACTTGACAGAATATACTGGCCTGAATAACTGTGAGCAAATTACCTGAGGCTGTTGTACACTCCACCATCTATCCACGCCATACTCTGGGAACTCGATTTTGTGTTCGGGAGATAGTGAGGGCATGACTTTGCATAACAAAGGCAGACCAGGCTGCAGCATGCTATGTCTCAGCCGCTAACTTCAGTGAATCATTCATTAGCAAGGTTGGTGCATCTGAGAGGGAGAAACACCAAACCTGATTTGAAGGAGAATTTATCACCCTGCCTGGAAGAGTAAACAAAACATAAGAGCTGTCCATCACAGTGGGATCTGGCACCACCTTGGCAGCCAACATCTGCTCCACTGGGTGACGTTCACCTTAGGAAGGGAAGAGCAAGCAGATGGCTTCTAGAAATACTCCGTCTCGCTGATGCCATAGAGCACTTTTCCAAATGGACCAGAAATGCCTAGGCACCTGTAGGTCCCAGAGCAGCAAGGTAGTCTTTAGGAAAATGGGTGTGTTAGTTTGTGTTCCTGATCCACCAAATGTTCCTGTGCTCTCTTTTTGATGCCCCTCCTCGTGGGAAGGTTATGTATCCTCATTCCATTGACATCAGCCTTCGTCATATGAGTTACTTGGGCCAGTGAAACGTAAGCAGAAGTGTCACTTACAAATGGAAGCTTTAAGCGACAGTGTGTGGTTTACCACGTTTCTTTTCCCTTAGCCATGAATGCTCATGGACCCCAACCCAAGCTGCTCCATTAGCCTGACTGTGGATGAAGATGTAGTGCTGCAGGACTGCAGCTAAGCAATGATGAACATATAATGAGAGCCAGAAATAAACATTTGTTGTTATAGGTCACTGAGATTTGGGATCATTTATTAGCGTAGCATCCTCTAGCCTAGCCTGACTGAAAACATATCCATCAATTTCCTACACACACACATCCGTTTTGTGTTTCATTCTGATATGAAATGTACCAAAGTGGGGCTGCTGTTTTGTAAGTTTTGGTGAAACAACTCTTCCAGTTTTTATTTACAGGTGTCTCTATCTAGTCCCTAGTAATTAGTGCACAGGGCTACATAGGGAAAAAATCTGGTGGTAGCCATCATGCTGGATCCCCAAGAAATTCTTAACTATAATCACTATGTCTAGACACTGGGTCAAGTTTATCACACCTGACTTATTTTTCTAACAATGGAATCACTTTCACTCTCTCAAAAATAATTTTCTGAAAACTAATCAGGCCACCAATGACCTCAAACATATGTGAGTCTCCATTAGAGGTGATATTCAAAATATCTAATTGTTGGCATGGAGTTACAATAAATTGATATAGTGGTATACTCAGAAGGGTCATCCCTAACTAAATTTTACTTTATGTATTTACTAGCATTTTTTTCACATAGTGTTATGTTTTAACTTTTTCCATTTAATGTATTAAGCTATCTGGGATTTTTTTTTGGTACACAATATTAAATGGGAATTTAAACTTTGTTCCCAAATAGTCAACCATTTGCCTCAGAGTCATTTATTGAATAATCTATCATCCTGTTGCTTATTTAAAATGCTAACATCCTTGTGTAATAAATACATATTTGTACTTAAATCTATTTCTATGCTTTCTTTTCTGTTCCAAAGATCTGCTGGTCTCTATATGAATGATACAGTTTCAGTAGAGTATGACTTCATCATATGTTTTAATAACTAGAGTGTATCACATTGTAGTTCTTTTTGAAAATATTCTTGGCTATAATCCTATGTCTTCTTACAAATGAACTATTAAATTATTTTTTCATCCTCTTTGCCTTTAAAAACTATCTTGGTATCTGTACTGGGATATCCCTAAACTTCATATTAATTTTAGGAAATTAGATAGAAATCTTTATGAAATTCCATGTTTCTATCCAAAAACTTGATATGTCTCTTCATTATGTGACTCTGTTTATTTTTCAGTCTTCTTTTATGTCCCCCAGTCAAGTTTATATTATTTCATAAGAATTCTACTCTTACATTTTAAGTTTATTCCTAGACATTTTATTTTTGGGTCATTATGTGAATGGCACCTTTACAATCCATTCAATTTTCTCACTGTTTCTTTTTTCAGGCATATTTGAAAGTTGTTAGTTTTTTAATATTTCCTCTTGTGTTTGGTCACCTTATTGAGCTTTCATTTTAATCCCAATCGTTTTTAAGTTGATTTTCATGGGTTTTCAAGGTAGACTTTCCAATCACTTAAAAGTAATAACTTTGTCTCTGCTTTTCCAATATGTATACTGATAATTTCTCTTTTCTTATTTTATTATGTTGGCAAGAAGCTCTAGGACAATGTACAGTACGTTTTTCTATAACTGAATTATTTTGTTTTAAACACATTGTAAAAGTTTCAAAGATGCATTTTAAATGTAGACTCCATTGGAAAAAAGATAATCGTGGAGCTAGAGAGTTTTAGATTTACAACATTTTTTGTCCTGCAGGGATTTGAAGAATAATACTTTGAGTGTATTTTTGTTATTATAAGCTAAAAATGCCAAATCAAAATTGACAAAAACGGACCTAAACATTGCCTTATTTTTTCTTCATTCTACATACTCGGCTATTTCTTGGCCTCCTCTATCATCCATGACCTTGACTTTGAAGTTTTGATTGATATTCAACAACAAAATAAAATAATGCAACATAAAAGCACAGCTAACCTCTAAAACAAAGCAAGTGTGTGTCTCTTGTCTACACAACAGCTTTTTTCTCTATGCATATATAGAAATGGAGATTTTGTTGTAACTTTAGTGGACCACATGGTATAAACTGTGTTCCCTAACTAATTAGTCGTGTTTATCTAATTCTTGTTTTGAAAACTTACTCTGCTGTGGAAATGCTTATAATAGTGATAATTGCTGCCATTCTTGTCTTGACCCTGACTGCAGTGGGACAGCCTCTACTGTCTTACTTTGCACTGTTAAGTACAATGTGGGTAATATCCGGTTTAACATGGTCAATGATTAACAGCTTCAGGTATAGGCTCGCCTTTCTACTCTCTAAAAATGACAAAGACACTAAAGATGAATATTTACAGCAAAAATAAATAAAACATACAAAATCTTCAATGCCTAAATCTGGGGAGAATTTAATTCAATTATAGGGTAAATGGATCTAAACTTATAAAAATTAAGACCTGCTTGGGTTTCTGTTTCTGTTGATTCATGAAAGCAAGGGCACCAGAAAAAGGTAAAACAAATTTTCACCAGTCCAGTACTTCCCCTGGCTCAGGGATGTGGTGACTGTAACCATCAGAGAACTGGTCAACCCTACTTCAAGGACGGCCCAACATATTCCTACGTTCAGACAGAGGGGCAAGTCTGAGAGGACAGTGGAAGTGGATTGAACTTGTGGAGGTGTTGTACCACATGGTACCAGTCTGGTAGCCACACGTGACAGCAATTGCTGCTTTACAGGTAGAATTTCAGTTCAGAGATGTGTGAAAGCTGGCCGTGGGTTTAGGAGGAAGATGTCACTGCAGAGGGTAGGGGTTCATGAGGAAAGGAGCTGAATACAAACAGGATTTGACTGGAGCGCTACACCCTGCCTTTGGTCGGCAGTTTGGGAAGATCTCATCAGCTCCAACCCATCTTTCTCTCCCTCTTGGGCTTCTTCAGTGGCTCCCCAAGGGTCTCCCTGCTCCTTCCCTTGTTGCCTCCCATAGTCTATCTTGCAAACAGAAGCCACTGAGATTCCTTTAAAATGTAAGTCAGATCATGTCACTCCTGCTCAAAATGCTACGGATGGTTCTCATGTCACTTGGATATAAAATTCAAACTCCTAACCATTGTCTCAAAGCCGTAGTGGTCGAACCCCTACCCACCTATGTGTCTGAGTTCCTATCCTAACCACCCTCCTCTCTCTCACTCTGCTTCAGCCAAACACACCTCTTGCTCTTCTTCAAACACTCCAGACAAGCCCATTTCTATCTCAAGTCATTTGTACTTATGGTTCCTTCTTCCCTAGGATATATCTGCCAGGGTTGTTTCCTCAATTTTGTTGGGTTTCTGCGCAAATGCCAACTTATTAAGGAAGAGCTGTTTACCCCTCTTCCTTGAGGCTGCTTTGTTTCCCTTCCATAGCACTTATCACACATATTTGTTAATGATTTTCCTCCCCGCAACTAGGATATAGTTCCCACATGAGTAGGAATTTGGTCTCTTTTGTCTGTTGATATAACTGCAGTGTCTAGAACAGTACTTGGTACAGAGTCGGTGCTCAATAAATATTCGTTGGATGGATGAAGAATGCGTGGGTGGTTGGATGAATGGATGGAGGGGATTTAGATACCATCAGGGTAAACAGAGAAAAAAAAGTTTTTAATGCGGGATTTTTATGAACTCCTGAGCCTGGGAAGATTTCTTCTTTTTCAAGAATGAGGAAAGGGAAAGGCAATATTAAAAAAAACCTGCCAGCCTAATAACCTGCCTTTGTAGGTAATCATTTTCATACACTCTTTATGCTTATAGAATTTTCTTTATCGTGAAAGATAGCCCAGAGTTCATTTCCTTCTGTTAAATTTTCCCACAACTAGCTGGAACCTGTACATCAGTGGGTTTGGTTCATTCTCTGTTCAGGGGTGCTGTATTCCGTTTTGTCTTTATTATATAAAATTCATTCTCTCTCTTTCTCCCAACAACTAATTCTTTGTATCATGAATCTCCAGCCTCTAGCCTCTAGACATAAGTTGTAACATTCTTCTCTTTGTTTTCATTGCCTTTTCTTGTATTCTGCATTCTAGAGCTTCCCAAGTTTATGAGTCGTATATCACCGACTTAGTTTTCTAATGTCATTTAAAATTCTGCACTGCCATTATTGGCTTTCTTGTATTTTCCCTTTACCCCAGGCTACAATTTCATCACAGACTGCTGTGATATCATCCTGTCTTTCTACTTTCACTTCATAGAGAGTGGAAAGTACGTGTTACCTAAAGTGTACTTCTATTTTTTTCTAAAGATATCTTCTTTTGAATCCTATATTTTCTTTCCTTTTTTATGTTGAAATATCTTTCCGTGGGTCTCAAGTTGTTTCTTTTTCTTACTTTTTAGGCTTGATGGAAGATATTTCGATCCTTGCTCACATTTATGAAAGATAGTGTGAGCCATGTCCTTAAGTCCTCTCCTGTCCATCTGGAGCTTCTATAGCATTATGATTTTTTCATCATCAGTTACAGGGTCTAACAGACTGTACAGATTGGATAAGAATCAAGGTGCTATAGAAGGTCTCTGCCTTACTTTTCCTTTGTATTTGGAAAAGCTACTGAGCTGGGCACCAGTTATGTTCATTTTATAGTCTATGAATCTTAACCTCTGTTTCAAGTAGACACAGTGGTTCTACTGACCTTCCTAGCGATGCTGCCAACTGGATCAGGGGAAATCATACTATGTCATGGACAAGTCTTCTTGTTTTCCAGCTTCCGTTAGCTGTTACCACCTTTGACCTTGGAAGCAGCAGCTTCTTGACTGATAAATGAAATTCATATGTAGTTTTCCCCTACATACCATGATTTATCCTTCCCTCTAGACAGTTCCTCTTCACATTTGGAAAGCAGTGCAGTGTTCTTCTTAACTTTGCACATCTCTTATTGTGACCTTTGCTGCCTTCTGGTAATAGTCAAGCTTCCCTAGAGAAACAGAACCTATAGAATACATATAGGTATAAAAGAGATTTATTGTGGGAATTGGCTCACATAATTATGAAGGCTGAGAAGCTCCATGATATACTGTCTGCAAGCTGGAGAGCCAGAAAAGCTGGTGGTGTAATTGAGTCAGAGCCCTAAGTCCTGAAAAGGGGGAGCTGCTAGGGTAAGTCCCAAAGCCTGAAAGCCTGAGAACAGCGGGGATGGCCAAGGGCAGGCGAAGGTGCATGTCCCAGCTCAAGAAGAGAGAGAAAGAATTCACCCTTCCTCTGCCTTTTTGCTCTATGTGGGACCTCAGCAGATTGCATGATGCTCACCCACATTGGTGAGAACAGATCTTCTTTACTCAGTCTACTGTTTCAAATGCTAATCTCTTCTAGAGACTCTCACAGACACATCCAGAAATAATATTTTACCAGCAATCCCAAGCATCCCATTGTCCAGTCAAGTTGACACATAAAATTAGCCATCACACTGCCTTTAATCCAGTCCTAGCTTCTCTAATTCTAGGAGAAATTTCTTGATGTTTGTAGCATGTATAAGCCATCTTCTCTAATTTCCCTTATACACCTCTTTGTGTACTCCTTGGGTCATTTTTGGCAAGACCTTGGAAATTGAGAGAAGAGGGAGAAGAGTTGGACCACTGTTTTTGGATCTCCATAATTCCATGCCTGTGACCTAGTAGAAAATTAATAAGTATTTGTTGGATGCATAGATGGATGAATGTAGAAGACCCAAGAGATTGGATGATCTCCCCCAATCCTCACAGATCATATGTGATCTGTGATTCTGATCCTTTTCATAAGGTTCTTGTTCAGGTCTATTCATGCTTCAAAGCCTGGATTAAATACCTTTTTTATTTTTCCTGTAAAGAGTTTTCTGGTCCCCTAAGTCTGAAGTAGTTTTTCCCAGACTGCGCTCCCAGAGTGCTTTTCTCTGTATCTCTCTTACTACTTTGATCTTTATGTTATAGTTATTTATGGACCTTTCTTATTTTACCTATACCTACACAAAATAAAAATACTTCCTCTTTAGATGGGGCAGATTTTGATACCCTCTAGCATCTTTACAGGGCTTAAGATTGAAAAAGGAAAGCAAGTTTGAATTAAGTCAGCCCGTAAGATTGCTTCCCAGCATTCCCAAACATGTCCTGGGAATCCCAGCCATCCCATGAGCAAGAGGACACATCTGAACTGTTGGCCTTTTAAAGCAAGTGTTGGCAAGCTTTTTCTATAATAAGAGCTAGAGTAAATATTTTAGGTTTGTAGGCCTTAAAGTACCTGTCACAACCACTCAAGTCTTTTGTTGTAGCATGAAAGCAGCTGTCGACAAAATTTAAATGAATGGGTGTGGCCACATTCCAATAAAACTTTGTTGACAAAAGCAGGCAGTGGCCCTTGGGCCATTGTTTGCCATCCCCTCTTCTAGATTATGGACTTCTTCACCAGGAAAATGGAAAACAGGCAGGATTTTCTGTTCTGCTGTGGATCTACACTTGACAGGCCAGCTGACCACTGTGGAAGGAGGAAAGGTCTCCCCAACAACCAACCAGCACCACATTTGCCCTTGTGTAGCTGTCTTCATCAACCACCAGTAGAGCGGGGTTACTGAAAGTTTAGAGGTAGCATACAGAAGAAAGTCTGCACATCCAATCAGATATTATCAAATTTTGTGGGAGAAGTGACCTATTTCTCAAAAAATCAGTATGGAAACATCTCATAAAACAATCTTTAGAAAATTCAATAGCAAGCACCACTCTATGGCATATTTTAAAGATGTCCCATCTGTGATTTTTCCCTGGCTAACACAGGTTCCAGCTAAGGCAGCTGTTTGCAGAATCTTATGGCAGCTAACTCTGCAAACTGACCTACTTCTTCCAAACTCAGCTTTGCAAATTGCATGGTTTGAAAAGGCCCTGTGTGTGACAGGTTTCTTTTTCAGAGACTGCAACCTGGCTGCTATTTCATTATTGCCAACTTTGAGATTTGCCTTGATGGTTTCCCAGGTTTTATAGGAATGCTTAAGGAAAAAATAGGCAATCAATAAAACATTGTCATGTGCTGAACATGAGGACGGTTTTTCTGGGTTCCCATCACATCCTCCCAGACTATGTCTATCTTAGGGACAGATTTATAACTCGTTCATTCATCTGAGTGTCAACCACAAATCCTAGTACAGTGACTTTAATACAGTAGCTGCCCAATAAATATCAGTGCAGTGATGTGTGCATATACAAGTGGGGATGAGAAGGAATGAGGAAGAGGACAGAGGCAGAAAGCGTGGGCAGGAGGGAAGAATACTTTCCTTTGCTTGTTCTTCAGGCAGATCAGCTCCATTCATTCATTCACTCATTCATTCATTGATAAATATTTATTGAGCACCTTCCTTGTGTCAGGTCATATAGTCATTGGACGTGCCCCACCACTAATAGGTGCACAAAATCTGCTGGGTCAACACTGGAAATGATTTCATAGAAGCCTTATGTGGGGCTTGATTCTCAAACTAAAGGTGTAAATTTGAATTCTCAGTATGACTCTTACTAGTATCCGTGACTCTGTCATTAATAAAAATCACAGATATTTTCGTACCATTTTACCGTTGTTGCAGATATATAGAAATATTATTGACGCTCTTCCTCACTTTAAAATGAGTTGTTAGACCCACAGCTGGATCTTTTTTATTTAATATGTTAATTAAAAGCACATATATTCCCATATTACAGATTTGGGGTTCTTTCTGTAATTGATAACTGTATTTCAACATAATTAGTTTCCCTTATGTATTTTATTTTATGTACTTAAAAACATTATTTTGAGAAGGCGTCTACAGGTTACACCAAACTCCTAAAGGGGCCGATGGCACAGAAAATGATTAGGAGTCCCTCTCTTAGAATCATATACCGTTTCTGCTTTAAGAATCTGAGAGCAAAGAATGTGAAAGGACCCCTTAATCTTCATTAGATCGGCACGGAATAGAGAGCAGTTAAAGTAGTTATTCCTATTAGGTTCTTTCCCAGTGTTACTAAGGTATAATTGACAGATAAAAGTTGTTTACATTTGAGATATACAAGTTGCTGTTTTAATGTACATATACATTATGAATAACCACCACAATCACGCTAATTACCATATCCCTCACCTCACATAGTTACCAGTTTCTTTTTCTTTTTTGTGGTAAGAACACTTAGGATCGGGAATCCCCTGGTGGTCCAGTGGTTGAGACTTTGCACTTCCACTGCGGGGGGGCACAGGTTCCATCCCTGGTTGGGGAACTAAGATCCCCGTAAGCGGCATGGCTCAGCGCCCCCAAAAACATAAACAAAACAAAACAAAACACTTAAGATCTACTCCCTTAGCAAATTTCAAGTATCAAATATAGTATTTTTTAAAACTTATTTTAATTGAAGTATAGTTGATTTACAATGTCGTGTTAGTTTCAGGTGTACAGCACAGTGATTCAGTTATACATATATATATTCTTTTTCAGATTCTTTTCCCCTATAGGTTCTAATACAGTATTGTTAACTGCAGTCATAGTGCTGTACACGAAATAGGGAGATGCTGGTCAAGGGCAAAAAGTTCCAGTTATGCAAGATGAATAAGTTCTGGGGATCTATTAATCTAATAAGATTTGAATGCTTCTGAGTTTTTTGAAATCTTTGGTGGTGATCAGTAGGAACCAGAATGAAGAAACCACCAACAGCCTGCGGTTGAATTCTGAATTCAATTCTGAATTGAAAAAGGCAGGAGGTATTTTTGTTGTTTATTTTTGCTTATTTGTAGCACACCTATGTATTTTTATATTTTCAAAGCATTTTATTGATCATTTCTATGTTTTTGGACTGGAGGGCGGAGATCTCTGATGTACTCCCCCTACCATGTTACTTAGAAGTCTTCAGTCCATTTTGATATGTTGCCATTATGGGGTTTCTAAGAGGTAAATTTAATGGCTCCCTAGTTCCTGCAGAATGAAGTACTAATTCCTCAGCATGGCAAAAAAACTTGGCTTCATCCAATCTTTCCACTTTGATGACTGACCATTCCCTTACCTAACTGCATGTTTCAGTCATATTACATTACTTTCTCTCTTCTCATAACGTCTGATGAGTTAATATGATGAGTTCATACTCAAGGCCCAGAAAAAAATCATCTCCTCTCTCTAGCTTTCCATGAGGCCGATTAATTATTCTTCATCTGTGTTTCCAAGCACTATTAAGTAGTGGTCTATTAAAACATTTAATCACACTATACCCTAAGTATATAAAGACACTATATACTAAGTGTCTTTCTTTGCTACCTGACTTTAAGTCCATCTAAAATTTGATGATCTATTCTTCGTCTTTGGAATCTCATGACTTAGTATACAGTGGGTGTTCAAATATATGTAATTTGTTGAATTATAACTTATATCAATTCTTCACTCTCTCTGAAAGCATGTTTCTGGTGTATATTCCATCTCATTCCCTTGGGGCAGTCGATCAAAATCTGTAGAGCAACAGAGAACTTGAATATAGAGTGAATTAACTTTGGTTTAATTCACACAATCAAATATTCTCAGGTTAGGAAGACGTACTAAGAGCTATGCAGTCCAATAACCCAACCATCATACTGATATTCTCTACAACTTCTTAACCTAGCAATCACCTAGAATTTGACATCTTCTGTTTGGCCTGTCTTCACCCCATGCACACGTGGTAACAGCTGGCTCCCTTTCCTAGCGCTGTATCTCCACTCTCTCTCTGAGGCCTCCGAGCTCTGCAAAGTTCAACAGTAGTGAAAAGGGATTTAGACTCCAATGTTTCTCAGGTGTCTTCCAGCCTCCAGCCATTCCCCTTCTAAACCAGCAAATGATGGTTGAGTTCTGGCAAGGTCCCTTCTATTCATTTTCTACTGTAGTTTTAAGAAAGAGAGCTTGACTAGCTCTTACTGTGCCCTTTTGCATTGATTCCTTTTGTACTCTAGGAGATACCCTCCTGGCAGGACTTCACATGCTGGGAATAATATTATTCTTTCCTACAAAGGAAAATGATGTTTGCCTCAAATTCATCTCTCTCCAACAGGTCTGCTTTGGAAACCAAAAGAAGTGAGGGTGTAATGCCCAGCACAGAAACAGACATCGGACACTCATGGTCACACACCATCAATTCAGCCAAGTAACTTCATTCTCCAAATGCATAACACCTCTTACATTTGGACAGCTGTCACCAAACAGACATGGACTCAGAGACCTTCCCAGACAAATCCTTTAGCAGAGCCATGTGGGGGAAGAGGTGAGCCTGTTTGGAGAACTGAGGTTTTCATCTCGGGGGATTTCACTTCAACTTTCCGAGGACACTGTCTACATGTGCTGCTCTATGTCTTTATTTGTTTATGTGGTTCCTGGGCATAAAGAAGACAGGAAAGAATTGGGCTGGAAAGGACGGAGCTGTGATGCAGTAGAAAAAAGAGCTAGGTGTCAGAAATAAAATGGGAAGTGTAAACAGACCCGAAATAAACAGTTTAGTATAAGTCTATTCTTGTATCATCCCACAGACATGTAAAATGCAATCTCCAAGTTGAAAGGGATGCACACACTGGGTTCTCACTCTCCAAGTTCCCATACAAAAAATCCAAAGCAAAATCTTTGAGAAAATATAAAATTAAGTCTCTAATCTAGACTGCAGCTATAAAGTTATAAGTAAAAGCCAGAGACAGAGTCTAAAGAAATGGTGTTCCTCCAGCTACATTCAATTTTCCATGGCCCTTAATGTCATTGAATACCAGCTCTGCACTAAGAAGCTGTGGAGATTGGCACAAATTATACCATCTCTGCCTCTCAGTTTCCTTATTTGTTAAATGGGGGATAATAAAACCTATGTGATAACCTTTAGATGAACCAATATTTCCAAATACAAGTCCAAAGCATTGGACTATTCAAGCTCATCCCAAGAGAGACTGGGGAATTACAAAATACACTTTTTATCATTTATTCCATTGTTCCATTGCTCCATTGCAAGAATTTAGTAATACAGCATATGTGAAGATTCCCCTGGGATGAGAGCAAAGATAAGAAAATTAAAAATAAAAATGAAGCATCAAGTAATAAGAAGAAGCCACTTCCCCAGAAACTGTGTGCAGTCTTGTTGTCCATTGCCTAATTGTTTGCTAAAGCCAGAGGCCACTCAAGGGGAAAAATGGTCATGTGTGGCAGTGAGGAGAACGGACTGTTGTTGAGGACTGGCCTCCCCAGCAAGCAGAAGCCTCATTCCCAGCCATCTGAAAAGGAAAACCGTACCACGGGAAAACCCAGAGAAACTATTGGTCTCCTCTGTGCCACTGACTTCTGTTTCCTCTCTCTTTGGACTGCATATGGAGTCACTATTCCAATTCTGCTAACTTAAATCTATCCTGCCATTTGTGAAGGACAAAGTCCGGCATGGGGAAGTCAGCTTTCTCACTGAATTCTCTCCCAGTTTGGGGATTAGGAATTATTACACCCGATTCGCAGATGAAGAAACTGAGACTCAAGGAAAAAATTACTGATCAATGCCACATAGTTAATAAAAGGAGGAGGTGAGTGTCTTTGTGGTAGCCAAGTAAAGGCTTTGGGTCCTTTTCTCATCCCCATTTAAATAGTCATTGTGGTGATTTCTTATATCTGCTCATAAGGTGAACCTGAGCCTGACATTCTTCAAGCTCATTTCTCTTCATGAAAAGCAGCATCAGGGTTTCAGCAGCACAGTCATGAATCTCCATTTACAGATGGAAATCAATGAATCTTAGATATTCAAGGTCATTGAAGATTCAAGAGAGAACAGCAATGGAAATATCTAGCCAAAACTCCAAACTGGAATTTACTCCTTTTGACAAATCTCAAATTACTAGCTATAAGATGCTAGGTAAGTTACTTAACCACTCTGAGCCCTTACTCTTAATCTGCACAATGGGAATAAGAATGCTAATCTTACACAGTGTTATGATGAGAATAATAAGTAGTGATTATTATTGAGGATTACCTTGGGCTAGACATTATCTAAGTGCTTCTTATATTTTCCACCTATAGCTAAATGCAAGATTCTATCTCCACGATGAAGCAGTAAGTTTCAATAGACTGACGCTCCTACAGAAAACAGCTATAAACTTGGGACAAAGTACCCGCTAAGACAACCACCTGAAGGGTCTAGAGTGTGAACAAAGGCAAAAGATTTTGGAGGAGAGTCAAAACCTGGAAGATGCAATCATGATAAAGTGAGTTTCCCATTGGGGATATGGGCTTTGACCTGATGGCAGACTCCAGTCATAATTTAGGGAATCTAAAACCATAGAAAACCCAATTTTCTGACCTAAAGAACAAAGGAATGGAACCTGGAGCAACTATGGCTGCTGAAGACTGAGGAGGCAATCTCAAAATAAGGAGAGAATCAGAGAAGACTAACACTAAATTCTGCATACAGATTCTGCCCCAAGTCTCAGGCTGATGCCTGAGCCACATACGCATGGGCTATAAATAGCCCAGCTAAATATAAAATATTAAAACTGAGATTTGAGTTGCCACCCACCTAACCAAATTAATGCAGGTTATACACATTAATACTCTTTGGAGAAATATAACTGAAGTCGCAACATTCACAATGTCCAGAACACAACTCCAAACTAGTCAACATATACACAATAAAGAAAATGTGACCCATTCTCAAAAAAAAAAAAAAGACAGTCAACGGAGGCCAACACTGAGATGTCTCAAGTATTAAAATTATCAGGGCTTCCCTGGTGGCACAGTGGTTAAGAATCCACCTGCCAATGCAGGGGACACAGGTTTGAGCCCTGGTCCGGGAAGATCCCACATGCCGCAGAGCAACTAAGCCTGTGCGTCACAACTACTGATCTTGCACTCTAGAACCCATGAGTCACAACTACTGAAGCCCATGTGCTTAGAGCCCATGCTCCACAGCAAGAGAAGCCACCGCAATGAGAAACCCATGCACAACAACGAAGAGTAGCCCCTGCTCGCCGCAACTAGAGAAAGCCTGCACGCAGCAACAAAGACCCAACACAGCCAAAAATAATAAATAAATAAAAATAAATAAATTAAAAAAATAAAATGATCAGACAAGGACTTTAAAATGGTATAAATATGCTCCACAGGTAAAGGAAAATATGCTCGTAATGAATGAAAAGATAGGATAACTCAGAGAAATTGAAAATATGAAAAAGGATCAGTTGGAAATTTTAGAACTAAAAACATGGTATCTGAAATTAGAATTTATTAGATGGGGTTAATAACAGAATGGAGATGACATAGAAAAGAGTCAGTAAAAGTAAACTTGAAGATAGATCAATAGAGATTACCTAAAATGAAGAAAAGACAGAAAAAATACTGGAAAAAATGTACAGGGACTTTTGGGGGTGTGGGAATCAAAAGATCTAATATATGGATTTTTAGAGTTGCTGAAACAAAGAGTAGAAAAAAATAATTTGAAGAAATAGTGGCTAAAAACTTCCCAAATTTGGTGAAACACATAAATTTACAGAATCAAGGAGGTCTGCAAACAAAACATATATGAAGAAAACCATGCCTGGGCCTATCATAATCAGACTGCTGAAAATCTATAACTAAATTCTGGGAGCAATGTCTGTCTAGAGCTCATCTCTGTGTAGGAGTGTTAGCCTTTCAAGACCCTACTGTCTGTTTCATCAGAGAAATAGCTTGTCTCAAATATTTTTACTTCTCATTACTCTACACAGCCACCTTAGATGCAATGATTTTTCCCATTTTACAGACGGAGGAACTGAGATATACATAAATGACACTGACTGCCTGGTATCATATATAAAATAGGTGGTGGGACCAAGGCTTGCCCCTGGCTCTAACTTCAAAATCCATACAGTTAACCATACTGATTGGCTCCAGCATGAGAGAAGTTAATAGCTGTGAAAGTATCACAACAGTGTCTTGTGCTCAAAAATTACTAATTACAATCCTCCCTTTATTCCTTGTTTCTTGGTGGCCTTTGTTGTTAACACCCTCAATCAATCGTTATTTATTCATAATCTAATATTTATTTATTCATAATCTAACTATTCATAAGTACCATATTAGTTTCCTGTGGATGCTGTAACAAACTGGGTGGCTTAACACAACAGAAATGTATTATCTCACAGTTCTGGAGGCCAGAAGTCTGAAATCAAGGTGTTGGTTGGGCCCCACTCTGATTTTTCTTTGCTCTTTCCAGTTTCTAGCAGCTCCAGGTGTTCTTTAGATTGTGAATATATAACTGCAACCTCTGCTTTTATTTTCACATGGCTTTCTCCTTGGTGTCTGTGTCTTTAATAGAGACACTTGTCTTTCTATTTAGGTCCCATATGGGTAATCCAGAATGATCTCATCTCAAGATCTTTATCTTAATTACATCTGCAAAGAACTTTTTTCCAAATAAAGTAACATTCTCAGGATCTGGAAGTTAGGATTTGGACATATCTTTTGAGGGGAAAGCCATTATTTAACCTGCCACAAATACCAAACCCAGTTTTGTTGTACCATAAGGTTAAAATTAGAAAGGCATGTAAATCATTGCCACTTCTTAAAAATGCTCACAATCGAATGTGGAAATAAGACATTCATAAAAAATAATCATATAAATTTTTTAAAATATATAAACTTAAAGAAAAACTTTTAAAGTAATTCTAGGCACACTGCTAGGTACACATGGGTTTCCATCTACAGGGCCATGTTGGGTAGATATTATCTCCACTTCATAAATGAGATACTTAAGAGCCAAGAAGATGATGTGCATATCCCAGGTCATTCCCTCAGTATCATGTAGTGGTTACAGGCACTTTGGGTCTCATCTTCCTGTAAGAAGAAGAATAATACCACCTCCCTCGGAGGAAATTACATCAGTGCATGGAAATCTATTAGTGCAATATCTAGTACACAGTAAGTTCTTAAAGAAGAAAGCTTAAAAAAAGTTTTAAAGGAAGCTAATCTTGGTAAATGGTCAGTATGGGATTCAGACGATGATGTGCCTGGCCCCAAACCCATGTTCTTTTTATTTTACCACAAAATATCAAACAGAAAAGCTAGGGCACTTACATTACCTATTCTCTCTGCACAGAATGCTTCCCCCAAATCCTTAATCCTTCTATGGTTGCGGGGGGGCGGGGGGCAGATGATGCTACTTTATTCTCCTTCTTCTTCATCTTCTTTTAATAAAATCTTTACCGAGCCATAACTCATATGCCATAGAACACCACTATTTAAAGTACAGAATACAATTCAGTGGTTTTTTAGTATCTTCACAAAGCTGTGCAATTATCACCACAATCAATTTTAGAACGTTTTTCTCTCTCCTCCAAAAACCCATAGTCACTCCCCTTCTCCCCACTTCCTGCTGTCCCTAGACAAACATTAGTCTACCTGCTGGCTCAGTCACTTTGCTCCTTCTGAACATTTCATACAAATGGAATCAGACAATGGAAGCTTTTGTGAGTGGCCTCTTTCACTTAGCATGATGTTTTCAAGGTTCATCCATATTGTAGCATGTATCAGTACTTCATTACTTTTTATTGCCAAGTAATATCCCATTGTATAGGTATACCACATTTTATTTATCCATTCATCATTCGATGGACATCCGGGTTGTTTCCACTTTTTGACTACTACAGTCATGCTGCTAGGAACATTCAAATACAAGTGTTCGTGTGGGCACGTGTTTTCATTTCTCTTGAGTATATACATAGGAGTGGATCTGCTGGGTCATATGCTAACTCTATGTTTAATTTTGCGGGGGGCGGGGGGGAACTGCCAGACCCTTTCCAAAGGAGCCAAATCCTTTTACATTCTCACCAGCAGCATATGAGGGCTCCAATTTCTCCATGTCCTTGCTTACACTTCTCATCTGTGTTTTTTATTATAGCTCTCTTAATAGGTGTAAAGTCGTATCTTATTACAGTTTCAAATTGTATTTGACTGATGGCTAATGATGTTGAACAACTTTTCATGTGTTTACTGGTCACTTGTATATTTTCTTTGGAGAACTATCTATTCAGATCATTGGCCCTTTACTTAAAAAATAAAAATTAGGTTGCCTTTTTCACTGCATCACTTCCATGGCAGCACAAAAGCTTTTCATTTTCATCAAGTCCAATTAGTCTATTTTTTCTATCATTCCCTGTGCTGACTTCTTGATACTCAGGTCACCTTGTGTTGTTTTCCTCATGGCTTTTATGCTTACTGATATTTATTTATTTATAGGTATCCCTGGTTCTTTTTTGTCTCCCACTAGAAGATAAGCTCTCTGAAGGCAGAAGCTTATCTATTGTGCTCACTGCTCCATCCTCTGTGCCTAAAATAGTCCTTTCCCAAAGTAGACACTTGATAAATATTCTATATGAATAAACATAAGATTCTTTGTACTGTCCCAGCAAAAAGTAGACTGTGAGGGACAACACGTTAGCCATGAGAAAAGTGTATGATTAAGTGGTGAGTTTATCTATTCCCTCCCCCCAAATCGGTTTTAGGAGCAACCCCTGCAGCCTCTGTCCATTTTCACCTAGAACCAAGGCACTGCAGATTGTGGGGAAGCAAAGGCCCTTGCTCAGAGGTCGCCTGGCATGGGCATGGGCTGCTTGTATGGAAATGAGACTGAGCTATGTTAGGCAACATCTGCTCATTGAAACCAGCCAATGACAGCTCACACAGCCACCAGCCTCACACAGCTTTATTCCGAGGACTGACAGCAATTGCACGTCCCTGAAAGGCTCTCACTTGGATACGGTTGGTAGCAAACCCAATAGTTGCTCAACTCCACAAGCTAATGGATCATTGGCCGTTAGCATTGCTTACCTCCTACACCACATTCCAGGCTCAATCTCCTCTCTGCAAATTGCCATCATCCGCAAGGTTTGTTTTCAGATGGTTTTCTTTCCTGGTTAACTGTGTAAAAAGAATATAGTTGGTCCATTTCGCTCAAAACATAAGGCTCTTCAATGGCCTATTTTATCTTCTATGCATCTCAGGTCTATAGCCTCCTCTTATTGTAACAATTTAAAGGAGACTCCTGGAAGGATTTTATGCCAGAGAATAATATTAAAGATGTAATGTTAATGGGAAGAGCGATGTTACCAAAATGTCAGTCCCTGACTCATCCAGGAGTGGTCAGTGAGACCCTTCACTCCTAAACTCAGCTCAGTCCAGTCCTTTAACCAAAACGCACCAGGGAGTTTTCTCGTGGTCCACTAGGAACCTCAGCCTTTCAGTTGGTTGGGGAGGAAGACCTGGCTAGACTGCAACTGGTGGATTTGGAAGAAATCACCAAATTTATCTAGGTTGGCCTAGTCTATGATTAGGTTTGTTTTTTTCTTCTGCCTCATATTCCATTTCCAAGTCAGAGCTAGAGCCTTCAGTCTGGTTGCCACCATCAATACCTGAGTCCTATTCATTTCTGGTCAGTAGTTCTCATTATTGTCGGTACTTGCCCATTACAATGACATGGGGAGTTTTCCAAAACTGCTGATGCCCAGGCCAATTAAGTCATCATCTCTGTTTATGGAGACCAGGCATCTGATATATCTAAAGCTCCCTTGGTGATTCTAATGTGCAGCCAAAGTAAAGAACCATGTTTAGCCTCAGATGAGGTCAGGTGACATGAAGAAGGAACCATTCTCCTGTAACACCACTGCCAACGGCTGCCTGACTTTGAACACTAACTGATAGGGTAGACCCAGTCTGAGTCTGTCACTCTCTTGTAGTTGGACAGGGATCAGACTGATTTCATGGTGGTACCTCAACCTTCCATCATGCCGTGTCTTAGTTTACTTCTCCTTGCTGTTGACCCAGTTTCTGAATACCTCAGCATATCTAAGTGTTCTAGACAGGCTGGGGTTGAACTCGTGGCTAAAGCTGAGTCTATGGCATTAAGTAGGGTCACTGGGAGGACTATAGCCTGGCCAATGAAGCTGGAGGCCCAGTCTCTTGAATGAAATAGAAATTGGGCCGAGCTCTATATGCCATGTGGGCATTGAAAGATTGCCTGGGACTCTGAATATGATGCCTGGTGACTGATTACCAGCAACTTATGTAAAGACAGTCTTCTGCAGTGGCTTACTGCATTGAGTTCTTCCAGAAGTTGAGGTCAGTTCCATTCTGTTATTGGTAAGTCCATTCCAGGTTGAAAGAAATGTACTGGTTATAATAAAGATATACAAACAGAGAGCAAAGAATAAAATCAGCTTCTGAGATTTCTTTTGATGTCATAGGATGATGGTAGGAAATTGGGACTGGCACTGATAAAACTAACTTGGCACAGAGAGGGGAACTAAACAATGTAGACAAAGTCCAGGGCTATATGACTCTCTCAGCACTAATTCTTGGAGGCATCTGTAAAAGATGGGGAAGCAATCACTTAGGCCACGGTAACAAGAAGTTCAGTCACCTGGGGAATATTTAGGAGTCTGACAAGTTGTGGTTATAGAATGGGGAGATCGGCCCATTGTGGGTGAAAGTAGCAAGAGTAAAGAGGGCTCTGGAGAGTTATGTTGGCTTTGAGCTTGAGGCTAAAGGTGAATCTAGAGCATTTAGCAGTATCACTGGGAGGTCGATCAAGCTAGAAGCCCTGTCTCTTGAATGGAATAAACACTGAATGAAACTCCATATTCCAGAAGTTCTGCCTTCAACACTCTGTGGGCATCCAAGGATCTGCTGGAACTCTCCGTCCAGTGAGGGCTGTCTGATGGCCGCCAACAGAGCCTGGGAAGGAGCAGAGACAGTGGAGGCAGCCAGAGGCCCAGCTATTGTGTTGGCTCTATTTGCCAATGAATTTGCCAATGAGAATATGAATTTATTCTGATCCCTACTGGTCTGGCGGTGGAGACTATTAACAAACTCTGTGCCCCTAAGGAAGTCTGCTCTGTAACTGGGGATGGTTCAGTCAGTAGGTGGGAGGTCTCTGAGACACAAAATTTGGAATTTCAGGAAAGGCAGAAGCAGGGCTGACCAAAGATGGGGAGCCAGAGATAGCCAGCTCCTTCTCAGTGCGCGTGGGGTTACCCTTGTGCTCCCTCTCTTCCCTTCTTTCCCTGCTTCCTTCTATATTCAAATTCCAGCTAACAGCTAGACACCACAGGGGTGAGAGCACCCTTTAAAGGCAAAAGTAAAGACCTCATTAAACTGGGGAAGGCAGAGAATAGAATGAATAGGAATGAAACACTTTCAGCTACCCCTCGGGAGGCCCCAGCAGGATAGCTTCTCAGTGGAAAGCATTAGCACCAAGCTAATTCCTTAATGGACTGCATCTCTACAGTGCTCCCAGAGGCCCAGCAGCACTGATGGGGGTGGAAGAATTTACACCCAGCCCTCCCCCGTCCCCACATTCAGCCTCAGACACAAAGCCCCAGGGCTGTAGGTGATGAAACACAAGCCAGGCTGGGGAAGATCTGGAGAATTTGGCTTCAAACCCACCCTTCCAACCACTCACATGCTCTCCCAGAGAGCTGTGTGGAATCCTCCCAACAGGCCTGGCTTTTTGAGGTGTTTTAGAATGTAAAAAGTGAAAGTGAGGAATGGTAAAAAATTTAAATAATTTCAGTTGTCCTGGTGACCTGGGAATCCAGGATGAAGGAAAACCTCTGCTTGGGCCAAAAGTGCTCTCCATGTAAAGAAGATGAGCTCTTTTCTGTAGGTGATGCTAAAATCTGGAGCCCCATGAAACCCAGTAAAGGCGTCAGTAAATATATCAGGATATCAGTAAAGGCAGCTCAGTGGAGTGGGAAGCAATGGGATTCAGAGTCAGGGAATCCTAACTTCATTGCTAAATTGCTGTATGATATTGCTTACCCTCCCTACGGTTTAATAATTTTGTTATTTGTAAGTTGGGTATAATAAATACCTATCTCATAGGGTGTGCTGTAAAGATTAAATGAAATAAAATATATGAATAAGATCAACCGTTTACTCCGATGAAAAGCAGACATCATCACATGTCTGTGGCATTGTAGGTAGCCCAGGAGACCTTCCTGATAATGATATTAATAATAGACATTAAAGACAAGACAACAGACCCAAAATGGAGTCACTTGTTCTAAGTCCCATGTCACCAAACCGAGATTCAATAAATGTGTCAGCTCTCCCAGAAGTGAATCTTTTCTGTTTTTGTTTCTGTTTTTTTGGCTATGCCACGTGGCTTGTGGGATATTAGGTTCCCAGCCAGGGTTCGAACCCGTGCCCCCTGTAATGGAAGCACAGAGTCTTAACCACTGGACTGCCAGAGAAGTCCCCAGAAGTGGAATCTTAAACCAACCACTCAGAAACAACTTGATGAGAATTAATTAGGTAATCGTCTGATAAACCCCTGCCATTCCCTAGTAACCTTGCAATAACCAGTTGGCTTTTTGCCTTATCCAACTTCCTTGCTCCTTCTGCCTATAAAATCTCTTTCCTTGTGCAGCTCTTTGGAGCTCCTTTGCATCTGCTAGATTGGATGCTGTCCAATTCATGAATCATTGAATAAAGCCAATAAGATCTTTAAAATTTACTCAGATTAAATTTTGTTAACATAAATAAAAATTTTAAGCATTTACTACATGCCAGGCACTGTGCTCTAAATTTGCATGCATCAGCATATTTATTCCTCTTAATGATGTTGTGGGTCAAGTATCCTTCTTATGCCCATTTTACATGCCAGAAAACAAAGTTTCAGAATATATAAGTAATTTGCTCAAGAAGACCACATACCTAGGAAGGTACAGAACTGGGACTTTAACTTACCATGTGCCAAGCACCACTATGCCACATTGCCACCCAGCTGAACAGAGAAGCAAGTTGCCCCAAGGTGTGCCGTGCCCACATGGGAAATAGAAAACTGCCACAACTGTGCAAGGAGTGGATGGTGTTGAGGACTGGAATTACCCCAATATTCTCCGGGTGCAGTTCACCTACTTAATGTTTGGTATATGTGCTAAATGATATTTTCGTTTTGTTGTTGTATTTCTTGTTAAATATATCTGTGGCAGGTAGACTTCTAAGCTGGCATGCAATGATCCCCATCACCTAGTGTTACACCCTAGGGAACTCCTCCCCCTGAGTGTAGGCTGGATCTAGTGACTTTACCTTTAATGAACAAAACAGCAACAGTGATGGAAAGTTACTGTTGGTTTTCTATCACTGCATGTATTAGCTTGGGCTGCATAACAAAATACCACAGATGAGGGGGCTTAAACAACGGACATTTATTTTTCCACCGTTCTGGAGCCTAGAAGTCCCAGATCAAGGTTCCAGCCAATTCAGTTTCTGGTGAGAACTCTCTTTCTGGCTTGTAGACAGCCGCCTTCTTACTGCATCCTTACATGGTCTTTCCTTGGTGAGTGTGTATGGAAAGAGTGAGTGAGCTTTCTGTTTGGATCAGTCACCTTATGACTTCATTTAACCTTAATTACCTCATTGTTCTTATCTCCAAACACAATCACACTGGGAGGTAGGGCTTTAACATGTGAATCTGAGGGTAGGAGACACAATTCAGTCTATAACACTGCACAACAGATCACCACACACAGAGAAGCTGAAAACAATACGCATTTATTATCTCACTCTTTCTGTGGGCCAGGAATCTGGGTATAGGTTACCTGGGTTCTCTGCTCTAAGTGTCACGAATGTGAAATCAAGGTGTGGGCCAGGCTGAGTCTTTTTCTACAGATTCTGGAGGAAAATCTACTTCCAAGCCCATTCTTGCTGTTTGCAGAATTCAGTTCTTGCAGTTGAAGCACTAAGGTTCCCGTTCCCTTCCTGGCAGTCATCTGTGGGCTGCTCTCAGCTACTGGGGCCACCTGCATTCCTTGCCACATGGCCCCTTTCATCTTCAAGTCAGCAAGAGCATGTCTAACCCTTCCTGTGCTTTGAATCTCTGACTTCCCTCATCTCTGACCTTGAGACCCAGACTCATTAAATACACATGTGGTAGCTACCCTTCTAAAGGCCTCATGTGATTAGGTCAGTTCCACCCAGATAATCTCCCTATCTTTAGGTCAACTGATCTAAGACTTTAATTACATTTGCAAAATCCTTTTGGCCATATGATGTAATAGAATCATGGGAGTGCCAGCCCATCATATTCACACTCCTGGGTCATACAGGATGTGTACACCAGGGGAACATCTTAGAATGTTGTATCCCACGGTCACTTCCAAGATTAGGTTACAAAACACTGTGACTTCTGTTTTGATTGCACTTTTTTTCTCAAGCTCTTTTCTCTTCTTCCTCTGCTGAAGCAAGTTGCCCTGCTGTGGGCTGCCCTGTGGAGAGACTCATGTGGCACAAACTGAGGGCAGGCTCAGTCCCACAGCCCGTGAAGAAGTGAATCCCACCAACAACCAGGTGAGTGGGCTTGGAAGAGGACTCCCTCCCCTGCAGCTGAGCCTTATGGAGCAGCCCTGGCCACAACTTGATTGTAGCTGATTGAGAGACCCTCAGCCAGAGGACCCACCTAAGCCACACCCCGATTCCTAAGTGCTGCTATTTTAAGCTGTTAAGTTTGGGGGGCAATTTCTTACACAGCAGTGTATAACTAATACAATATCTCTTAGCAAAAGCAATGTGATAAGAGTGTATGACTTCTATGTGGGTTATTTCCAAGAGGTTGAATGAGGAAAGAAGAGTGATTGGTTCCCAATAATATTCCATAAAATGTAATTCATGTGAGTTACGTATGAAAGTGCTTGGCTTACCATAATGGCTGGTTTATGATAATAGGGATTTGTGATAAAACATAGGAAGGGTCCTCTTTAGGAGGTGAATTTCCCTGCTTACTTGACATGTGGTCCTTTCTGTTTAAACAAGGCAGTAAATCTTTCCCACATCCCATGAGCTACCATAGGGCCACATAGAAAGCAGTCAGGATTTTCTAGTCTCTAAAGGGTATAATTCATCAATAGTTAGCAGTTGGTACCTGGGTACCATCTGGCATCTTGTGACTGTGCCCAGAACTAACATCTTCATGTTGGCAAGAAATACACCAAGATGCACCTTTCCCTAGGAGAAAGAAAAAAATTGTCCAGATTTGGTTCCTTCATAAAAGATAAGAGTATGATGGTCTGCTCACCTCTAATATTTGCAAGGGCCAACGGCAAGAGTAAAAACACAAGGCCCATATACCATATGTTAAATAGTTAACAAAATGAAAACCTAAATAACATATGTTCTAGCCTGCTTCCTTGATAAATATACCTTCACAACAACCTAGAAGGCCAAGTTCACTTGCAGAGTTCTCAAACCCATTCCATGTATGGGGAATGCCACCTCTGAGCCCTTAGCCCACTCTCAGCTCTGTTCTACACCACATCCTCTTGTACAAGCCTGTGTATACCCTAGACTGCATGTCCAAGCCTGTCCACACTCTGCCACAAACAGCCCTGAGGCCTAGGAAGGCACATACCAGCATAACCCACCCTCTGGAAGACAGACACGGGAAGACCCCCGAACAGGTCCTGAAAGTGGGCATGGGGCCATTTGAACAGGGAATTTCAGGATTCTGATGAGCAGATTGTGGTCTAGGAGGGCACTGCCTCTGGATATGTATGTTCCTTGGCATGACAATTTTTCATAATGTGTGTGGGTGGTGTGGGGAGGGGGACATAGACAGAGAGGAACCAGGATTGGGCCTCCAAAGCACAGGGATCCTTCCTGCCCAGCTCCGAAAGCAATGCTGCAGCTTTTCCTATGGCCTGAAGTGGGGTGAGCTGCATGACAGAAGGGGAATGAAAAGGCCATTAGCTGGGACTTAATGGAGCCACTGCACTGGAATCCACACTGATGGGATTGCAGAGTGAAGGTTGGTTACAGACTAAGAGAGAAAACCTAGCCGACTGGGTCAATTTTCCAGTGTGCGTTTGTCAATAACAGAAGTTGTAGCTCAGCCCTAAGTCAGCACTGCCCGGCATGAAGTCACAAGAGAAATGGAGATCCAGAGGGCATCCAGACAGGGAGGAAGGCCCCACTGTCAGGGAGACAGCCTCAGTCACCGATCGAGGAAGAGGGGCTGGAAGGGGGGCCAAGTTCTCCTCTCAATCCAGACACTGAGGTGCCCATCAAGATGGATGAGTTTGCAGTTACCCGGTTGGGGTCACCAGGACAAAACCAGACTAGCAGCAAAATGATGTGATAGAGTGTCCAGCGTCTCAGTTAACGGCATGCTGAATCACCCAGCTCACCCGCGCTAGAAACCTTCAAGGTGCCAAGTGAAACGCACTTTCCCGGTGAACATTCTCCAAACCCTCCTCCAGGAGAACCAGCCACCTTCCCTGTCCTGCCTTCTAGATACATTACCCACACCTGCAAGGCAACAGAGACAGTGAGAGAGGCCAGGCAGCTGGGTACTCAAGCATGGAGACATTTGAATTACAAAGATCTGGGTTCCAATCACCATTCCTGCGTAGTACTGTGAACCTCTCTCAGCATCCGTGTCCTCATCCTTAACCAAAGAAGACATTAGTGCCCATTTCATAGGATTCTTACAAGATTTAAAGGCGGTAACAGGGATTAAATGTTGAGCCTGGTACCTGGAATACAGTAAGAGCTCAATAAACATTGGTAATTATTGCATTAGAGTTAGCTGTTCACAAAATTGTCTTCCCTCCTTAAGGCTAAAGGCAGTATCTTATATCTCCAGAATCTGTCACAGTGCCCTGTTAAAAAAAAAAAAAAAAGAAGAAAGAAAGAAACTCATTTAGGGCCCACTCTATGCCAAACACTGTGCGAGGCCAATAACAAGCCATGGCTAAGTATGGATTTGCAGAATCAAATAGAGAAGTCAAGAGATTTTAACTTATAATTAAGAATTTCCCAACTCTCAGTTAAGCCCATAAAGTATCTATAACTAATCTTGAATCTTCCTTATTTGAATGTTCATTTCCCCCCCACCCTCCCTTTTTTAACCCCTTAGGGGAAAGAAAAAAATTTTTTTTCTTTGTTTTCAAACAACCTGCTATATTGGGTGGATCTACAAGAAAAGACTCTGCCACCCCCTCAGACATCTCCAGTTTCTCTGATCCCACGTGGGAAGAACTGTCTGTTATCTGTCCTTTGGTTGTTTTACTAGCAAAATAGCTCAGATGCAGATTCCCAGTGGGTGTGAAATCATTTCTTCTCAAGAGGCAGTGCTAAGCAGAAACATATTTATAAGAGTCACAATACATATTCACCACGTAGCTTCCAGCAGCGTTGCCTGTGTGGAAAGTATCTCTACTGATTACCGGTAAACCGCAACCAGATTAGATTTCCACATTTCATTTATAAGCATTAATGGAGAAGGTTGAAAAAGAAGACTGAAGGAGAAATAATGCATTGTGTTACCTGTCTCCTCCATTTGATTTGGCTAGAATGCTTTCTCCATTAGACCAGGCTGATTTCACCACTGGATCCCAAGTTCTAGGATGAGAAGAATGCCTGCCACAGAGTAAGAATTTGGTAAGTATTTGTTGCATGAATGAATGAATAAGTAAACAAGTGAACGAATAAATCCTGCCCTGGGTATTTTTACTACACCTGGCGCCTTTGCTGAAATCTGACCCATAGTGGTATGATCTGCTCAGACCTTTCACGGGCTTTTTTCTGATGGATTTTGAAAACATGTCCTTTTAGAATCTGAATTCATTTTCAAAATGCTAAACAGAGACTATCAGCTCCTATAGCAAGATGAGAGGATGACAAGTCTGAGCTGGCCTGCAGATATGGTGGAGTATTAATATCCTGTGATCTGTTTGTCCTGTTGGCTAGAGGTTCCTGCCTGACTGTTTTGGGCAGCATGTGTATTGAATATTGCTCCTTTAACTTCTGAGACATGTGGAGCTCCACTTAGATAGCCTGGAGGGTTTTCCCATGGAATAGCTCCTTGGTCCCCCTTTCCTACCATGAATTCTACATCCCCCTAATTTAGCTCTTCTCATCCCCTGCTGTGTGTAACAAAGGACTTGAGAATATGTGAGGAAAATTAGAAGTAACAAAATCTGAAAATTATCAGGTCTGGAAGGAAGTCGACAGAGATGTATTCCAAGGATTTAAGAATAAGGTTTTGACCTTGGGTGGGGGGCATCTGCCTCCTATCAGGAAGAAATGCAATCCTCTGAGAAAGAAAGCAAGTCAGTGGGTGCCCATGATGGCAAGGCACTTGTCAGGCTGGAGGGGAAGAAGGAAATTCAGGCAGAGGTAAATGGAAGAAAAACTAGTGAAGAAGTGAGCTTTGGTCACCCAAGGGATCTACAATGCTGCACATGGTGAGGGTGAGAATAAAACTCATCTCCAGGAAGCTCATCCTCTTTCAACTCCCAGTCCCAACTTGGAGTAACAAGAGTAGACATCAGGGTGGACAACAGAGGAGAGCTGGACACAAAATCATCTTCAAGGATCAGTGATTGGACAAACAGATGGCCAACAGGCACACGGAAGGATGCTCAACATCACTGATCATCAGGGAAATGCAAATCAACCACTATGAGATATCCCCTCCCACCTGTTAGGATGGCTGTCCTCAAGAAGGCAAGAGGTACCACATGTCGGTGAGAATGTGGAGAAAAGGGAACCCTTGTGCACTGTTGGTGGGCATGTAAAATGGTGAAGCCAACATGGAAAACAGTATGGAGGTTCCTCAAAAAATTAAAAAGAGAGCTACCAGCCATCCCACTTCTGGGTATCCATCCAAAGGAGATGAAATCACTATCCCCAAAAGATATCTGCACTCATACATTCACTGCAGCATTATTCACAATAGCCAAGATACGAAAATGACCTAAGTGTCTGTCAATGGATGAATGGATAAAGATGTAGTATATTTATACAATGGAATATTGTTCAGCCCTGAGAAAGCAGGAAATGCCGCCATTTTTCATAACTTGGGTGGAACTTGAGGGCATTATGCTAAGGAAAATAAGCCAGACAAAGACAAATACTGCATGGTATCATTTATATGTGGAATCTTAAAAAAAAAAAAAAAGTCAAACTCATAACAACAGAGATTAGAAAAGTGGTTGCCAAGAGCTGGGGATGGGGGAAATGGGGAGAGGCTGGTAAAAAGGTACAAACTTCTAGTTATAAAATGAATAAGGTCTGAGGATCTAATGTATAACCTGGTGACTACAGTTGATTAACACTGTTTTGTATAAATGAAATTTGCTAAGAGAACAGAACTTAAATATTCTCTCTCTCTCACACACACACAAAGATAAATATGTGAGGTGATGGATGTGTTAATTAACTAGGTCAGGGGAATCCTTTCAAAATGTACATGTATATCAAATCACCATGTTGTACAAATATACTTCAATTAAGCTGAAATGAAAAGGAAAAGAACCAAAGATCTTTTCAGGTGGACATGTTTCCTGGGATTGGCATTATTCTTTGTTTTATGGTGCCGTCACTATCACCATTGTTTGTCTTCAAACAGGTTTCTTGCTGTGAGGCAGGAGAAAGAGTAAAGACAGTTCATTCCAGATGTCTCTCCTTAAACCTAAACTACCTGGGGACCAGCATGAATAGGTATTTAAACAGACTTTGAAAATATAGTCATTTAAACAATGTGGTACATTGGTTCAACTAAACATAACATATGGCTTAGATTATACTCCACTATATGTGAGAATTTACTATATAATAAAGAAGGGAAAAAATAAGATTACTGAATAAATCATATTGGGACAAATGATTAGCCATGTGAAAAGTCTCTTCAATGTCACGCACCCAAACAAATTCTAGATAGAGCAAAGAGTTACTTTTTAATCGAAGCATAAATAAACAATAAGAAAAGGGAAATGAATATTTATCAAGCTTCTGCAGAGAAGTGAGTAGATTTAGAAAAGATTAAAAAAATCACAAAGGAAAAGATGGGCAGATGTGCTTACAAAAAATTTAAATCTTCTGTCCATAAAAAAAAAAAATCAAACTTAAAAGGAAAACAATAAACAGAGAAACACATCTGAAGCAAATATAACAAAAAGGAACCATGTATTTTTATATTTGAATTAATAAACATCTTTAAGAAAAACAAAGATGCTGATGGATGAATAGAGAAAGGGTCTAAACAGATATTTCCCCAGAGAGGAAATGTTACGGTTTAACAAACATGGGAAAAATGTTCAGTATTACTACTAATCAAAGCCATGCAAATAAAACAACCACATTTCATGCTTTTCAAATTAGCTGGTCTTTTTAAATGATAATAGGTATATTAACACAAGTGTGGCAAAATGGGTATGTTCTTAACATTGCAGAGTGTAAACTGGCACAGCCTTCTTTAAGAGAGCACTTTTAAGTGTGTATCCAATGCCTTAAAATGGTCACACCCTTTGATCCAGTAATTACACATTGGAATATGTAGCTTAATGAAGTCACTTGAAATACTGGTGGTGGGCTGGGGACTGGGAGGGGGTGAGTTTACGCAACAAGATTATCATCACAACAGCATATTTAATAGTGAAAAAATTTGTTTTTTAATTTAAATGTTTGGTTAAATAAGCCATGCCATAATCCTAGCACGAAACATTATGGAGTCATAAAATGCAATGTTCACAAAATCTGTATAATATGGAAAATGCTTGTAATATAATAGTTGAAAAAAAGAAAGATAAAAATTGCATATGGAGAGTAGATATAATTATATGAAAAAAAACTATGCATAAAAAAAGCCCCAAAGAAAAGACATTAAAATGTAAATAGTGGCTATGCATCAAATTATGGATGATTATTTTCTTTTCTGCTTTTCAGGAATTTTCTCTTTTTCCAATAATTTGGAAATTTTACACAATAAACAACAGAAGTTTATTTTCTCACAGGTCTGGAGGCTGGAAGTCTGAGATCAGGGTGTCAGCAATGGTCGGGTTCTGGTGAGAGTTCTCTTCCTGTCTTGCAAGTGGCTGCCTTCTCACTACACCCTCAAGTGGTGGGTGGGATGAAGAGATAGAAAGAGCTGAGCTCTCCTGATGTTTCTCTCTTTTTTTTTTTTTTGCAGTACGCGGGCCTCTCACTGTTGCGGCCTCTCCCGTTGCGGAGCACAGGCTCAGCGGCCACAGCTCACGGGGCCCAGCCGCTCCGCGGCACGTGGGATCTTCCCGGACCAGGGCACGAACCCGTGTCCCCTGCATCGGCAGGCGGACTCTCAACCACTGCGCCACCAGGGAAGCCCCTGATGTCTCTTTATAAGGGAGCTAATCCCATCAGAAGGGCCCCTCTCTCATCTGAACCTAATTATCTCCTAAAGGCCCCACCTCCAAATACCATCACTTCAACACATCAATGTGGAGGGGACACAGACACTGATTCCATAGCAAGTTTATATTCAGTTGAGAGCCAGGGGTCCTCTGGAGAAGAGTACTCTGCCAGCCGTTATAAAATTTTCTTCATTTTCTCTATCCTCAATGTTAGATACGGGATGAGCACACCGTTAACAAACTGAACACACACACACATTCTTTCTTACACACACACAAACTCTCCTGCCTTCACCGTTCTTAAGATCACTATAATTTATAACTATACAAGTTCAAAAGAAACAAGCATGCCAGCACAGAGCCAGAGTCAGATGCACATATGGAAAGTTGCACGCAGATTCCAGAGTTTGTCATCAGTGTTGTATATAAGCCATTACGAATATAAGCCTGTTTCCTCACTGCTGGGCTCTGGGATTTGCACTATTTCTCTGCAAAATACCTTCTTTTTACTGTCTTCCTCCATTGTTGAGACCAGACCTCCTTTTCATGGCTATTGTAAGTATGCTCCTTGCCTTGAATCCGGGAAAGCTAAGGGGAGAGAGACTGAACAGGCTATCCCCTCCACCCCCGTCAAAAACACTGTGCTTGAAAATTAGACCGAGAAATGTTCTGACAGCCCAAAGCCACTCCTACAGGGAAGTAGCTTGAGACGTCTGGTGAGAAAGGAAGTGTTCTCCCCAGCTATCCTTGTTTGAAAACTAACCCAAGAATAACATTCTATCCCTGTTCTCAAGTGGGATCTTAGAAATGGATTTTTAGGCCACATGGACTAGTCCAGCAATTTTCCAGAAGGACTAATAGTTTTACATGTTGCTTTTTCAAAGCATTCCACTGAACGAGAGATTTATATTTACATTTATATTTGGACGTTTATATGTTTATTATCCCCACTCCAAAATATAAGGTCTTTGGAGAAGATGGGAATTGTCTTGTTTATTGTTGAATCTCCATTGCCTAGTACCTGAGGATCCCAGTAAATAGATAATGGACAAAAGGACCCACCTAATCTTTCCCACCACCTAGAAGTGACAGAAGAAGTTAAATGTGGTGAGTAATATGGCTAAGACACAGAGGGAAGGTTATTTAAAGGAGGTGGCATTTGGGTGGTGTGATACTGTGACTTATAATAAGAAATATATATTTGGTCTTAGTCCATGGTTCCTGGTTCACAGCTCCTAAAACCCTAGGAATTTCCTAGTGTTGAGAGTGATAAAGGTGTTTATTGTTATGTTAATGAGATGACTCTGGACCACACCTAAGGTTGAGGACTGGTTGCTAGGGGAACCAACCTGAGATTAGAGAGTTAGAAATTGCAGTCCTACCCCGGAACTCCAGGGAGGGGAAAGGGGCTGGAGCTTGAGTTCAATCATCAATGGACAGTGACTTAGTCAATCATGCCTATGTAATGAAGCCTCCATAAAAACCCAAAAGGACTGGGTTCAGAGAGGTTCTGGGTTGGTGAACATGTGGATATTTGGGGAGAGTGGTGTGTTTAGAGAGGGCCTGGAAGCTCCATGTCCCTTTCCCATACCTTGCCCTGTGCATCTCTTCCATCTGGCTGTTCCTGAGTTAAATTCTTTGTAATCAACTGGTAATCTAAAAGGTAAAATATTTCTCTGATTTCTGTGAACCACTCTGGTACATTAATCAAACCCGAGAAGGGGGTTGTGGGAACTTCTGATTTATGGCCAGGTGGTCAGAAGTACAGATAACAACCTGGGCTTTCGACTGGCATCTGAAGTTGTTGGAGAGGGTAAGACTAAGCTCTTAACCTGTGGAACCTGACTGTACCGGGGCTGATAGTGTCGGAATTCAGTTGAATTGTTGGACACCTGGTTGATGTCCATAGAGTTGCTTGTTGGATGTATGGGAGGCACCACCTCCCACCCTGCCTCCAACATTGGAACTTAGTGGACAGAACGCAAAAGAGGTGGAGTCCTGAATAATGAAGAGGCCACCCGGGGATGATGTGGGGAACAGAGTTCTTACCAGAAGGAACAGCAAATGCAAACGTCCCCTGAGAGAGACCAGTTTAACATTTTCAAGGAAACCAGTGTGACCGGGCAGAGCAAAGGAGCAGCATCAGCAAGTGGGTGAGTCAAGGTCAGAGAGGCACATGGATGGCACAGGGCCTCTAGGAGCTGAGGAGCTGGGATGCTGCTCCAGTGTGGGCAGCTGCGTAGGGCTTGGAGCAGGCAGAGTTTGAGAGAGGCCTTATTCTGCTTTAGAAGCATTAGAGTCAGTGGATCTGAATTTGTTATCAAAATTCCACCTGCTGCTAGTTTGGTACTGAGATATGCCCTCCAATTAAAGATCACTGCATGTGCCGCAGAGGCCCCCAACAGGGAAATGACAGAAAAACAATGTGCGGAGAGCACTTTCAGTTGCCTTGAGTTCCTGATGCAGGAAAGGATGCTCTGAAAAGCCTTTGCTTTAAAACTCACAGAGGCTGTTATTGTGTTCCCTCCAATTTTATATGCTGAAGCCTTAACCCCCAATGTGACTGTTTGGAGATAGGAACTTTACAGACGTAATTAAGGTTAAATGAGATCATAAAGGTGGGGCCCTAATCTAATATGACTGGTGCCCTTATAAGAAGGGGAAGAGACACCAAGGATGCCTGCACACAGAGAAAAAGCTCATGTAAGGACGCAGTGAGAAGACAGCCATCTGCAAGCCAAGGTGTGTATTGTACATTTTAAAAACTTAATTTTCCTGATGCCTCAGCATCCCCACAAACAGACTGTGAGCACCTGCCCAGGTGACCACATATACCAGTGTGATAAGCCTGGTGCTTGCTACAAGTTCCCCCTCTTGCCCTCCTCTGAGTGTAACCTAGTGACGTTCAAATGCACCAATGAACCCCCTTCATGCCTTCTGTATCTCCACTCTGACCCCCAGTCAAGGTACTTCCTACAGTCCTCTCTCTCCCTCTCCCGTGCTCGCTCTCTCTCTCTCTCTTTCTCTCTCTCGGCTCCCTACCTGCTTGGGTGAACCTGCTCCCTGGATTCCCCTCCCATGTGTCCCCCTGTGCAGTGTGCCATGCCTCCCCTTCTAGGACATGTAAGTATAATAATTCCTCTAATTTCCTATGCCTCGCCAAGTATAATTTCCATGGCTGTGTTGGAGTGATCCTTAAAGACCCCACAGGGGACTTACACCTCCATTCACACAAGGAGAAAGGCTTCAGGAGAAACCAACCCCACTGGTACCTTGACCTTGGACTTCCAGCCTCCAGAATTGTGAGAAATAAATTTCTATTATTTAAACCGCCTAGTCTCTGGTGTTTTGTTATGGCGACACTAGCAAATGAATACAGTCTCCAATCATACCCTTATCCTCACAAAACCCGCAAGTCAGCATATCTTACTTCCTCCTGGTTTGTCTGAAACTGAGGGGGTTCCCGGAACCTGGGAACTGCGGTGCTAACACCTGGGAAGACAAACCAGGATGAATTGGCCACCCTATACTACCACAACCTTCCCACATCCAGCCCTTGGGAAAGGACAGGAAAGAAAAGAGAAAAAGATGGCTTTAGAGCCCCGTTTTCTAATGCTTATCATCCAGGACATAGCACTGACCCGAACCCATGGGAAACAATGCAGAACATCACTGGTACCGAAAAGGTGAAGCAGTATTTAAAGGTTTTAATAAAGAAATACTTATACAGCCTTCACCACGTATCAGGCGCTGTTCAAGTGCTCTACATACAATGATGCATGGAATCCTCACACAGCCCAATGAGATGGTACCACTATTATTCACATTTTGCAGAGGAGGGACCTGAGGCCCAGAGGCAACGGAGGCCCAGAGATGTGTGGCCCCAGGTCATACATTGTGGCTGACACAACACTGCCTTTGGGTCCAGAGTCAGGCATCCCTCTTTGCCACGCTGGTCACAATGGGCCAGTGTAATACATCAGTAAATCTAAGCAACTAAGGCAACCTGCATGAGAAGTTTCCCTGGTTTATTTTCCATGGACACCTGTGGCCATGGCCTTGATACTAGATGTTAAGAAATTTCCCCAGAGTATCAGATCTGTCTGGCCAGCCAGACTGGGTGGCATCCCAACAATCTCACAGGTTGTTAAGAGGCTAGGCGAGGATAATCCATGCAATGCCCTTAACAGAGCGCCTGGTGCAGAATACAGAGCATTCCATGAATGTTCACTGATCATAATAGCAACAGCAACAATAATAAGGGCCACCACCGCCACTACCCACTGTTTGAATTACTGTCAGTCTCTGCATTAGCTTTAAGATTTTCTGATTTTTCCAAGCAGGTGTTCAAGAGCTCAGTGATCTTCCAACTCAACACCTTGGACAAACTTCAATTGAATAGATTCAAAACACGAGGCCAGAGCGCCCTCACACCCTGACCAGCACTTGGAAGCATAAAAGCTGCCAGGTCCTTGTGATGGAAAAACTCTGCCACTGATTCTGCCCAGCCCACAGGAGAGCAGTAACCTATCCCATCTCCTATTTCAGAGATAACACCTTAGAAGCCCCCAGTTTATTTACAGCAAACGTTCAGCTGCTGGTCCTCTCCGATGTAAATGAATTTCAAAACACTTTAAATTCAGGATAAAGCAGTGAAATGGGAAAATCTTTACACTCCAATAAGACATCATTACTGGCAAGCATATTGCACTTTCAATATCAGACTGAAAACCACCAGTGCATGAAAGGGAATGAGGGCATCTGGGTGGGCATCGGGCAGCTTGATAAACGGGGTCCTGCTGGGGAGGAAGAAGCTCTGGGGGTCTCCAGATGAAGGACTCCCCCCGCCTTTCTGGACTGTCAGAAGTTTCCAAAGATGGCAAGGTTTCCAGCCCACACCCTGCACAAAGGGTGGGGGTGGGGGGAGTAGATCCTGTTTACTTCTGGGCAGTTTTTCTAGGGTGTGTTTAGTCGTATCAGTAGAGGGGGATAAAGGAGCAGGTTAGGCAGGGATCATTAGCATTTAGATTGCACAACTGAGAAACTGATGAGTGGGAAGAATGGGTTGCTATGACCCATAAGAGGGGAGACCAAGAGCCGACACCAGAAGTCCCTGAAATTGATCAACTGCTCTCAAATGGGCGTCTCAAGAATGGGCAAGGGAAGGGAGAGAGAGAGGAAAGGAAGGAGGTAGGGAGGAAGAAAGGAGAGAAGGAAATCAGAGCAGGATGGAGGGAGGAGGGGAAAACAGGAGAAAGAAAGACAGCAAGGAAGAGAGGGAGAAAAGAAAAAGTGAAAGATACAAGTTGAGAAGGAAGATAAAAGGAAGGCAGTGACAGAGGGAGGTGTTTGATTGAGGATGCCAAGCACCAGGTAGACATTCTCCACGTCCTTCTGTGAGGGAAGGACCTATTATCTTCATGTATGAATAAGGAGCTGGAACTCAAGAGAATTTCAAGTTCTTTACGGTCACATGGCACACTCAAACCCCACGCTCTTTGCACCCCATCATGCCACTGGCTCTTCCCTAGTTTTCCCAGAGCCAAATGTTCAAAGGCACCTGTTCGTTCAAGGCTGTTAAAAATAGCAGGAATGCCTAGCATCACTAACTTTCTGCTCCATATCAGATGCTATGCTAGACATTTTAAAATAGTGTCTCATTTAATAACATTATCACCATTTTACAGATGAGGACACAGAGGCTCAGAGAAGCCTAACTAAGGCCATCCAGCTACTCTGCCAGGATTCTCACCTGCACTGTCTTAATTTAGAACCATTAACCTCAGTTCTAGTCATGACTCAGCTGTTACCTTAAGGAGTGACCAGGAAGCTTCTACCTTTATCAGCCTGTGACCGGCTGAATAATGGTCTCCTGAAAGATGTCCATGTCAATCTCTGAAACCTGTGACTATGTTACCCTACATGGCAAAGTGGACTTTACAAATGTCATTAGTTTAGGATTTTGAGATGGGAAGATTTTCCGGAATTATCTAGGTGGGTCCAATATAATCACAAAAGTCCTTATAGAGGAAAGAGGGAGGCAGGAGGGTGAGGGTCAGTGTCAGAGAGATTTAAAGATGCTGTGCTATTGTCTCTGAACGTGAAAAGGAGGTCATGAGGCAAGGAATGCTAGTGGCCCTTACAAGCCAGGGTAAGGAAACAGATTCTTTTCTAGAGCCTCAGAAGGAATGCAGCCCTGCTGGCACTATCCCAGTAAGATTCATTTTCAACTTCTTTTGTGTTGTTTCAAGCCACTAGGTTTATGGTAATTTGTTATAGCACCAATAAGAAGCTAATATAGAGCCTCAGTTTCCTTATCTGTCAAACAGAAATTATAGTCTTGGATCTGCCTATTCTGTGTGGCTTTGATGAAGATGCAATGTCTTGGGTCCTTATGCTGGCCCTGAATGCCACTCCCACTAGGACATCCCACATGGAAACCATGCTGCCCAAACTAGCTTTGCCCTGTCTAAAGAGGGCTGTCAACCAGGCTTTACATATCTTGGTCTATATTCCTTCAGAGCTCTGTTCTGCTTGCTCCAAAAAATAACCAGCTAGTCTGCTGGGCTCAGTGAAGAACAAAGTCAAACACAGAAGAAAACAGTGCCCAAAGGTGGAGAAAAACTGAGTACTGAGGACATTGCTTGAGCCCCTGGATCCAGCTATGCCTGAAACCAATGTACTCTTGAACTTTTCAGTTAGGCAAGCCAAGAAATTCTCATTTTTCCTTAAGCTGGCTCGAGTTGGGCTACTGTCACATACAACTTAAAGCATTTAGGGCAGCTACTATGTAGCAGGCCCTGTACCACAAAGCTTTGCTGCAACAATCCTATACAGTGGAATTTCTCCCTTTAATAGATGAGAAAACCGAGGCACAAATTAATTTAAGCAACTTGCCCAAAGTGCAATAGTTCATAAGTGAATAACACTGGAATTCAAATCAGTTTGAGTCCAAAATCTTTGCTCGTTCCCCAGCACCAAGTTTTAACTTTCACTTAACTTGAACACAACTTGGGAGGGCCATAAAGTCAAACTGAAAATGCTATTTCTCTCAGGTCTTTACACTTGCGCTAAAAAGAATAGATCACTGTTGTTGTTAAGTCGTACCATAGATCCTCTTAAAATTGCCACTGAAAATCTTATTAAGTTTTCTGTTCAGAATGTAATGCTTGGTAGTAAAAAGATACAAGCTCTTTGTGAAACGGTTTGTATCAGAAAACATGTCGTAAAAACTGTGGGCTGCCAGGTAGCTGCCAAAGAAGTCATTTTACTTAAGTTCAAATAACATCTAGAACACTTAACAGCTGGGGATTTTTGTTGGGAAGGAGTTTGTTTGTTACAAGGCAAGGGCGATTGAAAGTTGCAACTAGAATGGCTGGAAATATCAACATGCAATCCAGAAATTCTCTCCTCCCACCTCCCCTCCTAAAGTGGTTTCTGTGTTTGTCTGGGTCTTGGTTGTTCGTTTGTTCTGGGCTTGGGCGGGTGAGAAAGGGTCTTTTTGTTCTGTCAATCTGATCTAGAGCTCATAAACTCAAGTGCAGACAGGAATATGTAGATGAGGAAGAAGCCAGGGTTGTATTCTTTTTTCAAAGACCCGTGATCTTTTTTTCTTTTTAATCTTCAAATATGGATGAGTACTGTTTGCATCCAAAGGAAAATATGGGGTCTTGACACATGCAGTGTGTCAACATGTCTCTCTACCTTTCACTTTCTTATCTTTGAGGATACCTGGAAACAAGCATGGATGGAATCAAGATTCAGAGATGAGGAGACAGTGGTGGTAAACAGAGGGGATGAAACAAATTGGAAAGTGTGTGTGACTGGGTGGCCAGGGATGCAGGACCACTCTTACTACATCTTTCAGAAATGAGGCAAAGGCAAGCCAGAAATTTGCAAGTCAGTGTGAAAGCCACCGATTTTTCAGTGTTACCTAAAATTATTTTAAAAATTGTGTTCGCTGGACAAAAACACTTGGGGTGGTTGAATACAGCCCATTGGTTTGGGGTATTTGGTGTAGAGAGGAGAACTGGATAAAGCCAAGAAAGTCTTGATGGATTTTTATTTTAAAAGGAACAGAACTATTTCCATGAGAAAAGAGATCTGAGATGGAAGGAGGAAAGTGGGGGGGTAGCAATGGGGGAATTGGGGGAGAAACTATAGGTACCAGCCATGCTTATGATGTGTGAACTCTTAGAAGAAAGGTGGAGAGAGAGGATAAGAGGCTTCTCTTTATATCCAGCAATAGAATTCCCTTTGCTGTTCCTATAGAAGAATTCAGTATCTATTTAAATTGCTTAAAAAATTTTTTTGACATAGGATGAAAGTTTGTTTTAGCTACACCACACAGAGGGTGGAAAGCCTCAGCCCCAGAATGTCACTCACCTTTCTGTGCCCCAGTTTAATCATCTGTAAAATGGGACTCCTAAGGGCACCCACCTCTTGGAGATAATGTTGGTAAAACACTTGGCAGTGCCTGACCCTTTTAAATTCTCAATGGATGTGGGCCACTATTATTTATTATCTCATTTACCTTGGCTAAATTGTCTAAACTCTCAGAATTTCTCTTTCCTTATAGTTAAATGGGATATTAAAAAATATCTGCCCCTTATATGTATAACTGAATCACTTTGTTGTACAGAAGAAATTAACACATCATTGTAAATCAACTATACTTCAATTAAAAAAAAGAGGAATAAAAATCTTCCCCTTGGGGAGGATTATTACATAGCCTTGTATACAGTAATCACCCCCTTACTTGCAGTTTCGCTTTCTGTGGTTTCAGTTACCTGTGGGTAACTGCAGTCAGAAAATACTAAATGGAAAATTCCAGAAATGAACAGTTCATAAGTTTTAAATTGCACGCTGTTCTGAGTAGCATGATGAAATCTCACTCTGTCCTGCTCTGTCCCACCTGGGGCATAAATCATCCCTTTGTCCAGCACATCTTGCCCATTAGACACTTAAAAGCCATCTCTGTTATCAGATGGACTGTCCCAGTACTGCAGTGCTTGTATTTAGGGTACAAACCCTTGGGTATAGGGTTCAATACTATCCGCCATTCCAGGCATCCACTGGGGATCTTGGAAAGAATACCCCACGGATGCGGTGGGGGAGGACTATTGTATATAAAGCGTATAGCACAGAGACAGCAGAAGCAAGAAGAACTACAATCCTGAAGCCTGTGGAATGAAAACCATATTCACAGAAAGATAGACAAAATGAAAAGGCAGAGGACTATGTACCAGATGAAGGAACAAGATAAAACCCCAGAAAAACAACAAAATGTAGTGGAGATAGGCAATCTTCCAAAAAAATTCAGGATAACAACAGTGAAGATGATACAGCACGTCGGAAAAAGAGTGGAGGCAAAGATCAATAAGATGCAAGAAATGTTTAATAAAGACCTAGAAGAATTAAAGAACAAACAAACAGAGAAGAATAATACAATAACGAAAATGAAAAATATACTAGAAGGAATCAATAGCAGAATAACTGAGGTAGAAGAACGGATAAGTGATCTGGAAGACAGAATGGTGGGATTCACTGCTGCAGAACAGAATAAAGAAAAATGAATGAAAAGAAATGAAGACAGCCTACGAGACCTCTGGGACAACATTAAAGGCACCAACATTCACATTATAGGGGTCCCAGAAGGAGGAGAGAGAGAGAAATGTCCCAAGAAAATATCTGAAGAGATTATAGTAAAAAATTTCCCTAACATGGGAAAGGAAATAGCCACCCAAGTCCAGGACGCACAGAGAGTCTCAGGCAGGATAAACCCAAGGAGAAACACTCTGAGACACATAGTAATTAAACTGACAAAAATTAAAGACAAAGAAAAATTATTGAAAGCAACAAGGGAAAAACAACAAATAACATACAAGGGAACTCCCATAAGGTTAAGACCTGATTTCTCAGCAGAAACTCTACAAGCCAGAAGGGAGTGGCACGATATATTTAAAGTGATGAAAGGGAAGTACTTACAACCAAGATTACTCTACCTGGCAGGGATTTCATTCAGATTCGACAGAGAAATCAAAAGCTTTACAGGCAAGAAAAGCTAAGAGAATTCAGCACCAAACCAGCTCTACAACAAATGCTAAAGGAACTTCTCTAAATAGGAAACATGAGAAGAAAAGGACCTGCAAAAACAAACCCAGGGCTTCCCTGGTGGCGCAGTGGTTGAGAGTCCACCTGCCGAAGCAGGGGACACGGGTTTGTGCCACGGTCCAGGAAGATCCCACATGCTGTGGAGCGGCTAGGCCTGTGAGCCATGGCCGCTGAGCCTGCGCGTCCGGAGCCTGTGCTCCGCAAAAGGAGAGTCCACAACAGTGAGAGGCCCGCATACCTCAAAAAAAAACAAACAAAAAAAAACCCCATAACAATTAAGAAAATGGTAATAGGAACATAAATATCGATAATTACCTTAAACGTGAATGGATTAAACGCACCAACCAAAAGACACAGGCTTGCTGAATGCATACAAAAACAAGACCCACATATATGCTGTCTACAAGAGACCCACTTCAGACCTAGGGACAAACAGAGACTGAAAGTGAGGGGATGGAAAAAGATTTTGATTTCCATTCAAATAGAAATCAAAAGAAAGCCTGAGTAGCAATACTGATATCAGATAAAATAGACTGTAAAATAAAGAATAAAGAAAATAAAGAAATAAACAAACAAGAGACAAGGAAGGACAATACATAATGATCAAGGGATCAATCCAAGAAGAAAATCTAACAATTATAAATATATATGCATCCAACATAGGAGCACCTCAATACATAAGGCAAATGCTAACAGCTATAAAAGAGGAAATCAACAGTAACACAATAATACTGGGGGACTTTAACACCTCATTTACACCAATGGATGGATCATTCAGACAGGAAATTAATAAGGAAACAAAAGCTTTAAATGACATAATACACCAGATAGATTTAATAGATATTTATAGTACATTCCATCCAAAAACAGCAGATTACACTTTCTTCTCAAGTGCACATGGAACATTCTCCAGGATAGATCACATCTTGGGTCACAAATCAAGCCTTGGTAAATTTAAGAAAATTGAAATCATATCAAGCATCTTTTCTGATCAGAACGCTATGAGATTAGAAATCAATTACAGGGAAAAAAATGTAAAAAAATCCCAAACACACAAGAATTTCCTCTAAAATCAGGAAAAAGACAAGGATGTCCACGCTTGCCACTATTATTCAACATAGTTTTGGAAGTGCTAGCCACAGCAATCAGAGAAGAAAAAGAAGTAAAAGGGATACAAACTGGAAAAGAAGAAGTAAAACTTTCACTGTTTGCGGACGACACGATACTATACATAGAGAATCCTAAAGATGCCACCAGAACACTACTAGAGCTAATCAATAAATTTGGTAAAGTAGCAGGATACAGAACTGGAGGAATCAGACTCTCTGAAATCAGAGAGTAATTAAGATAATATGGTACTGGCACAAAAACAGAAATATAGATCAATGCAACAGGATCGAAAGCCCAGAGGTAAACCCATGCACCTATGGTCAACTAATCTACGACAAAGGAGGCAATGATATACAACGGAGAAAAGACAGTCTCTTCAATAATTGGTGCTGGGAAAACTGGACAGCTACATGTAAAAGAATGAAATTAGAACACTCCCTGACACCATACACAAAAATAAACTCAAACTGGATTAAAGATCTAAATGTAAGACTGGACACTATAAAACTCTTGGAGGAAAACATAGGAAGAACACTCTTTGACATAAATCACAGCAAGATCATTTTTGACCCACCTCCAAGAGTAATGGAAATAAAAACAAAAATAAATGAATGGTACCTAATGAAACTTAAAAGCTTTTGCACAGCAAAGGAAATTTTAAACAAGACGAAAAGACAACCCTCAGAATGGAAGAAAATATTTGCAAACGAATCAACAGACAAACGATTAATCTCCAAAATATATAAACAGCCCATGCAGCTCAATATTAAAAAAAACAAACAACCCAATCCAAAAGTGGGCAAGAAACCTAAATAGACATTTCTCCAAAGAGACATACAGATGGCCAGGAAGCACATGAAAAGCCACTCAACATCACTAATCATTAGAGAAATGCAAATTAAAACTACAATGAGGTATCACCTCACAGGTTAGAATGGGCATCATCAGAAAATCTACAAGCAATAAATTCTGGAGAGGGTGTTAAGAAAAGGGAACACTCTTGCACTGCTGGTGGGAATGTAAATTGATACAGCCACTATGGAGAACAGTATGGAGGTTCCTTAAAAAGCTAAAAATAGAATTACCATATGACCCAGCAATCCCACTACTGGGTATCTACCCTGAGAAAACCATAATTCAAAAAGAGTCATGTACCCCAATGTTCATTGCAGCACTATTTACAATAGCCAGGACTGGAAACAACCTAAGTGTCCATTGACATATGAATGGATAAAGATGTGGCACATATACACAATGGAATATTACTCAGCCATAAAAAGAAATGAAATTGAGTTTCGTAGTGAGGTGGATGGACCTAGAGTCTGTCAGACAGAGTGAAGTAAGTCAGAAAGAGAAAAACAAATACCGTACACTAACACATATATATGGAATCTGAAAAAAAAAAAGGTTCTGGCAAACCTAGGGTCAGGACAGGAATAAAGACGCAGATATAGAGAACGGACTTCAGGACACGGGTAGTGGGAAGGGTAAGTTGGGATGAAGTGAGAGAGTGGCATGGACATATATATTCTACCAAACGTAAAACAGACAGCTAGCGGGAAGCAGCCACATAGCACAGGGAGATCAGCTCAGTGTTTTGTGACCACCTAGAGGGGTGGCATAGGGAGAGTGGGAGGGAGATGCAAGAGGGAGGAGATATGGGGATATATATATATATATATGTATAGCTGATTCACTTTGTTGTACAGCAGAAACTAACACACCATTGTAAAGCAACTATACTCCAATACAGATGTTAAAAACAAAAAAAAGGAGAAATACAATACATAGCAGAGTTTGGGGTCCATAGCTCCACCACCTGCAGGCTATGCAGTCTATCTGGGCTTCACTTATCTCAGCTGTAAAGTACGGATAATAACACTTAATTTTAAAGGTTTTAAAGAGATCTGACATGTTATATATATCAAGTTCCTGACACTCAGACACTCTTATTGCACTCAGGAAAAATAGTAGTAGCTGCCATCGCCACCAGTGCCACTATTATCGTGGTTATTACGATTCAGCTTGTATTTCTATTAATCACAGGAACTTTCTCTGGAATCGCGGCCCTGTGTATCAATATCTGTCGGGAGAGGAGTCAACTTATTCATTCATTAAACAAATATTTCTGAAAAACAAATAAAAAGAATTACCATATGACCCAGCAATCCCGCTACTGGGCACATACCTAGAGAAAACTATAATTCTAAAAGACACAGGCACCCCGATGTTTGTTGCAGCACTATTTACAATAGCCAGGTGATGAAAGCAACCTAAATGCTCATCAACAGACAAATGGATAAAGAAGATGTGGTACATATATACAATGGAATATTACTCGGCCATAAAAAGGAACGATATTGGGTCATTTGTAGAGACATGGATGGACCTAGAGACTGTCATACAGAGTGAAGTCAGAAAGAGAAAAACAAATATTGTATATTAACACATATATGTGGAATCTAGAAAAATTGTACAGATGAACCAGTTTGCAAGGTAGAAATAGACACAGATGTAGAGAAAAAATGTATGGACACCAAGGGGGGACAGTGGGGGGTGGGGGGGATGAAAAAGATAAAATAAAATAAAGTGCTTAGCACAGGTTAGCACAGTTTAACCACGCACATTGCAGACACTCAATCTGCTGTTCCCAGTGTGCTTGAATCTCCTGTTCCTCCTGTCTCCCTCCTTCCTCTACTCTCCTTCTTTCTTCCTTCTTCCAGGGAAGTTCTGCTGAAGGCTACTTGCAAATACATCCCAAAAGGCAGGCCAGGAGCAGATCATGCAGCTGAGAGACCACGGCTGAGGGTTTTATTTCAAGATGATGGGGAGCCATGGATGGTCATTAAATAACAAGAAGGTCTGCAACAATTTTGAGTGGAGGGGAGAAAAGATCAGAATCTTTGAAAGCAGTCAAGAAGCTCTAAAGGTGAGGAATGATGAGAACTTAACTAAGGAGGTAAAGGTGGGCAAGGAGCGGAAGAATCAAATTAGGGAAATGAGGCAGAATCAATAAAGCTCAGCAACAGATTCGATATGAGGTTAAGAGAGAGAGGAGTGAAGAATGAAGATGAAGTTCAACCTCAGACGACTAGAAGACTGTGATGCCCTTAACAGAAGTCTGCCAGGAAAAGGGATAGGTTGGATGGACAAAGATATATATCTGGTCTAGGACAGGAATGAGGCACATGCAAGCCTAAATGTCTAACAGACAGCTAGAAGATTGACAGAGATTCCATGAGGGTCAACCGTGTCCGTCTTGTTATATGCCCAGTGCCTAAGGCAGAGCCTGTGTAGTATAGACAATCAATAAACACTTTCTGAATGAATGAATGAATGCTGGGCCAGAATTCAGGCAAGAACTTGAGCCTGGAAATGAGTGTTTTGGAGTCTCATTATATAGATCCATTAGCTGAAAACATACAATTTAATGGAGCAGCCCAAGTATAGAGTGATAGCCAGAGAGGAAAGGCGGTCCAAGGAGGGATCTTCATGGGGAAGATGCTGACAAGTGTCAGTAGGTCTTTACCAGGGTTGATAAGTGAGGAAAGAAGAGTCAGCAAGGTGAACGTACACCAGAGAGATCTATCAGAAAGTGGGTCTTCTATTCTGAGGTTGAGAACCATTACATCAGCATTCCCAGAAGCTACAGCTTGGAATCCTAGAAGGACGAGGGCCCCGCTGGCACCTGAACAAGAAAAGAGTTGCAGAAAAAGCAACAGAGCAAAAACCTCCCCAGCTCGTTAAATCCTGCTTGAGGCAAAAGAAATTCCAGCAGATTCCAGGAAACTGTCAAGAGGAGGAATTGCCCTCACCAAGACAGCGCGACAACCATATCCCAATAGGGCCAAGATGCCTTGTCAGGGTGTCACCGAGCAGGACCCTCAGCGGCCAAAGAAGCCACTCTGCCAGTTGAGTGTTGATACCCCATTGTTTCACTTTGTCCCTCCCAGCAATTCCAAAGATTCACCCATTTCCCTTGGGTCTGAGCTGCTTGCAACAAACTGAAAGTATTTTCCCACTCAGCAACTATGATCCTTGCTAGTCATGCTCTGTCTTTCTTGACTGATTTGGCTCATAATTTAGTCATCTCCTTGCTATCTTTCCTGGGTAACCCCCAAGTTACTGCCGTTGAGGAAGAAGGGACATTGCCCTGAAGTGGCAGGGCTTGAGATTGATCTTCAAAGAAAAATAATGTTATTTCTTTTTAATTGTTATAGATGCTTTCATGGTTTTTTAGAAGGGAGGAAATATCTTTTCTGGTTCTATTGGAAGAGGGGGAGAGAGATCTAAAATATTAAATTCCAAAGATTTTCTTGACCTTCACACCTGACACAATCCCTGTTCCAGGTCCCAGCGTGAGGACTCAGTAAATGTTTGGTCAAGTAAATTCATGCAATCAGAGGGCATTCCCTCACAGGCAACACTTATTGTGGGTCAAAAACTATTCTTCCAGCTGTGTGCTCTGTCTCCTGGAACCAAGTCACTGTTTTCTCCAAGGCAAACAAAGTCACTGTTGACATTCTTCCTACTTCTGCATTTAGTCGCTCACCAAGCTATTGGATTTTACTCCACAAATCCCTTTCAGATTAGCCCTCACCCCTATATCCCTACTGTCACAGCCTACCTTTAGGGTTTATTATCTGGAGCTAGAAAGCATCATTACAATTAGTTGTCTCTCTCCTGGTTCTAGCCAGGAGGAACTTGTTCTAGTAACTATACCCTATATATATGCTAGTTATCTTTGTCAAATAAAATTATATCATTATTCTCTTATATAAAAAAAACTCCTGGGGACTTCCCTGGTGGTCCAGTAGTTGAGAATCTGCCTTCCACCGCAGGGGATGCAGGTTCGATCCCTGGTCAGGGAACTGAGATCCCACATGCCGCAGGGCAACTAAGCCCACGTACTGCAACTACTGAGCCCGCGTGCCACAACTAGAGAGAAGCCCACGTGCTGAAACGAAAGATCCCATGTGCCGCAACTAAGATCTGACGCAGCCAAAATTAAAATAAATAAATAAATATTCTTTAAAAAACCTCCTGGGCAACAATTTTTTCCAGAATAAACTCTATACTCCCTACCGAACTTTCCAGCCTCACCCCTAGTTGCTTCTCCCATTTCAGCCAGTGTCCCAGGCACTCTGAGCTACTCATTTTTCCTAAAATGCAACCAATTCTAAGATGCGTGTGTACCTTTCCTTTCCTTTCCCCAGAAGTCCTTTTCCCCTTTTGATTGCAGAGCAATTTATCTTCTATAATCCCCTTGCCAGTCCTTCATGGTCTCAAACTTAGTCCCACTCACCCTACCCTACTCTGCTTCTATCCTAAGTGTTGAGGCAAGAGATCCATCATCCTCTGTCCTTTGAGGGGGACAAAGGACATCCCTTGTCTCCTGCAAGAGAGGACATAGTCCTCCAAGATAGAGTTTTATCTCCACTATTTCCTGAAACGTCCCCAGAGTAGGAAGGACAAATAGCATCATGTCCATTTGATATGTGGAAGGAGACAGTCTCAGGCAGGAGTTGTCACAGCAAGACAAGATGTGGAAAGTAGCACAGAATCATTATCTGGCTCTGTATCTTCTTGGCCCACTCACTGAGCAGCTCCACAAGGTACCATGTAGTACCCAAGAGCTCTTCTCACCCAGAATTCCAAGAAAAAAAATCCCAGCTCTCAGCAGGAGTCCAGGATGACCTGCTCTGTCCTGCCAGCCAGCAGGGCCAGTGATTCCTTCTAGAAAACTGTACTGTGTGGTGTAGATGTTTTCCTAAAAGAAATGAAGCAGTCTCTAGGAGAAATGAAGCTCAAAATTAAGTGCCCACAACCACACAACTTGATATTTATTATTGGGAAAAAACCAATATATGAACATGGAAAAATAAGCAAGCAATACAGAAAGATATACCATGAAAAGGACATCTATCTCTCAACACTTGTGCCCCATGCTCTCTCCCCAGCAGTTGTTTACCTCCTAAAACTATGCCGCCTTAGATAATGAGTGCACATTTTTGAAATGAATGGAAACACAGTAAAAATACGAATCGACACCTTGCTCTTTTCACTTAAAATATACTTTAGAGATCATTCTGTATGAGCCATAGACAGCTAAGTCCTTTCATAGCTGCACAGTATTCAACTGTGTGGATGTGCCCCCAGTAGTTCAGCTTCCCTATTGCTAGGCCCTTAGATTGTTTCCAGGCTCTAGTTATCAAAAGGGTTGCTGCAAATAGGTCATACATATGTCATCGTGCACATATGCCAATATCTGTGACATAAATTCACAAAACGGAAGACGATGGGCCAAAAGATATGAAAGTACAAACAAAAAAAAATGAAGGTCCTTCTGTGGATGATGGGTCCCTGGAGTTCTGAGTCATTCTACATGGCTCTGTTGGCCATCAGTGGGGAGCAGCTGACTTCAAACAGAATGTCTGGCATGACACGGCCCTGCACTGCACACAGTAAAACCGCTCTGGGGTGAAAGAACTTGGGGTGCTTTGGTGTTTTCAAATTCATTGTCCATATATAAACCCTTAGCATGGCATTCAAGGCCTTTCATGATCTGGTACATCATATAATGAAGTGATTTAGGTCTTATCTACAAGCCACACTCCTGCTTAAAAACTTGAAATCAGAATATAAGAGGTGCCAAGACGAACTCAGAGTGTGGTTAACTTTCCCCAAGGCATATGTAGACCTGGTCCCATGTTACATCTTCCTAGTCTGATCCCAAGTCATTAACCAACCCTCATGCATATCCCATAATAGTCATTAGTCACATCCAAAGAGGCAGAAAAAAGACTTTTAGTAATTTAAGACCTAGGACACACCCAATTAGGAATAAAGATGTAGATTTGGAGTTTCACACTCATATACCTACGTAGCCCCACCACCACACACATACACAGACACACACCTTGTGTTATGACTAAGCCGAGTGGAGAGCTCAGGCCCCGTCCAAATGCAGCCACCACTATTCAGTTCAGTTCCACTCCTGCTCCCTTGTGAGACAGCCAGCCTGCTATCACAAGAATTTACATGCTTCCAAGACAAATTAGAAATACAGATTTGTATGTAAAACTTCCAAATTGTATAGAATTTGAAAATAATATTTTAAAAAGTTAATCCTAGGCCAGGTGAAAAAAAAAGCATATAGTCAGATTAGGTCCATAAGCCCTCAGATCTCTCTGCTCTCTTTCCCCTTCTCCAAACAAGTTCTCCCAGTACTCAGCATCCATGCTTCCAACCTAAGTAATAGAAATCCACAAAGGTCTCCAACTTACAGCTGAAACAGAGGCTGGAAAGCAAGCTCACTTTTGTTGAAAGGAATATTCTGAAGGACTCTCTGAGCCTGTGCTCCAGCTGTTGGAATGAAGCTCACATATTAAGCATTCTGAGGACCTCACAAGACAAGTTATAATTAAGAGCTAAATTATATATGACCAGCTGGTGAACTGAGTGTGTTGGGCCATAAAACAATGATCAGTCAGATCAACTTAAGAAAGCGACATTGCTTCATTACCAACCCTAAAGCTGCTTTGTTATCCGAGGCTTCTTGACCATTTCCCACTCCCCAGGTGGTGTTCTTTCCTCGATCCTTTGAAATGAGTTGTGTGCTCCTTCCTAAAGTGCCTCAGAGGAAGAGCAGAAAATCCGGGGGCTCCTCACACCCATCCTTTCCATTCCCCCTTTGAGTGGGATGTGCAAATTTGCTCCTCCTTGGAACAGCCTCTTGTACATATGGCATGTTCTTGGAGGAGATGTGCCTGCATCTTTAGGAACTCACTTGTGGCGGGGCTGGCACTAGCCTACGGCCTTCCCTTTCAGAACCAGAACAGCGGGGAAATGGGTCTTCAGGTTACCAGTCAACAGCACCCCAAATCTGGCTACCACTGTGTGTGCACAGGAAAACAAGGATGGATTTAGATGCATTTGACCCTGATTTTTCTGTTACTATGTTGAAATGTGAAACACTGGGAGAGATTTGAAATTTTCCATGTTATATATAAACCTTGCTGGGAAATTAAAAGTATCTCTCTACATATTCCACTCTATTGGCTGCCCAGCACCCCTTCAATGGTCTCTTGATAATATCACCCGGATTTCCCTTTGGAAAATTATCTCTTCCTCGCTGGCTTTGGGCTTCAGGACTATTTTCCCAGATGCTTTTTTTATCTTACCCTAGTCATAGCATGAAAACATTCTGTCATTCGTTCAGTGGTTCATTTCACAAATACTGAGCATCTACTTTGTTTCAAGTACTGTCCTTGGTGCTGAAAACATAGATCGATAATTAATAGTCTTCTCACTTCTGACTTTATGGAGCTTACCTTTGGCCTAAGCGGGGCTAACTGTCAAGCTCCTTCAATGGAATTAGGATTGTAAACAGAATGACACAATAACTAAAAATGATTGGACTCATCTATTCCAGCTTTGGCACCCTTGAGAGATGTGGGAGGAATTTCTGATTCTCGGACCCAAGAATTACTTACATCTCTATCCACAGGAACTACTGGGTGCTTACTTATATCTATATCCCTTTTCCCAGCCTTGCCATCAATGCCATGAGTACTCAACATACTTCCAATAAAATCCTCTTTTGTTTTTATTTACTGGTGTCAATTTTTACTACTTATAAACCAAGAACCTCCACTAATGTTGGAGCTGCTTCTCAGCCTATCTGGTCACTAAGCTGGCTTGGGTATCTCAGCTTACCAAAACTTGGAGTGTTTTTTTTAAAAAAATCAGTTTGATAAAAACAATTAGTTGAAAATAACTGAATCCACACTGTAGAAAACATTACATGCAATTTGACACTACCCTTCTCTCTCTCTTCCTCTCTCTCTCTCTCTCTCTCTCTCGCTCGCTCTCTCATAGCTCTTCTCTCTTGATCCCCCAAAGAAATCAAGACTATCTAAAGCACAATTTTTTTTTGCCCAAGCCAGGCAGAATGCAGGACCCCAGTTCCCAGACCAGGGATCGAACCCATGCCCCCTGTAGTGGAAGTGCACAGTCCCAACCACTGGACCACCAGGGAAGTCCCTAATGCACAATTTTAATAATAACCATTGGTGTCTCCTCACTAGGATATTGTTACTGTCTTTAGGCAGTGGTAGCTAGGAATATGTATGCCCTAGTTCTTGCCTATCCTGGTTTCTTCCATATTTTAACTCACCCACTTCTCCATCCCTCAGTGACTGGCACAGCTCACTGTTTGGAGCATGCTTTAGTACAGGTTTTGTATCAGTGCAAATATCCTAATGGCTTGTCTTTCAGACTCTCTGTACAGTGTAGTTTCAAGTGAGTCTTGAAGGGAATGTGCGTCTCTGAGACGTGCCGCAAATGCGTCCTCTCCCTTTCTAAGCCGACTTGCACATGGCGGCAGAAAACATAAATCATTTTGGTTATTTTCAGAGTCTAAGCAGATAATGTAAACAAATAAATATAGAAAGACATCAGGCAATATAAGGTTGTGGAAGCCTATGAATCAGAGAGCACGTGCCCTGCTCACAGAACCTGCTACCACCTGGCTGTTGCCGTGCAGAAACGTGGGCCCAGGATTGCCAGATCTTTCCATTTTTCAAGAGGAGTTTTGAAATCTGGACTTGTGGGTAAATCTACTCATTTTGGGATGTTGGCAATGAAATAAAAGGGAATTAATGCTTGAAAACAAAACAAGATATGTTTATGGGCAGATTTTCGCCAAGGAGCTGTCAGTTTTCAGCTCTGGATCTTCCTTCATCTCTGCAGTTCATCTCATAATATATCAGCTGATTGTGCTTCTCGATACTTTTAGCTTTATGTTTCGGTTCTTCCTTATTCTCTCACCTTGTTTGGAATCGATAACCTTCTTCCAGACCACTTGCTTTATGGTGTTGCTCTAGGAATTACCCCAGGCTCTGATGCTTGGGTGCTCTTGACTTCATTCCAGGCCTGGGGATGGCTGTCCAAGCCTTCCAGCCTCCAGCCTCTGCTGTAGTGCTCTCCGTGACAAGGAATTTACTACCACCCATCAGATGATTCCATCATATGAAGCCATATAATGTAATGGAAAGCATGTAGATTTTAGGGTAAAACAAATACGAGTTCATCCCAGCTTGGTTACTTAGCCTGTGCAAGCCACAGTTTTATCTGTTAAACAGATACTCGTTTGAGGAATTAAATGTGATGACATTGGCCAGCATGTTGTCCCTTTCACATAGGAAGTAAGGGGGTCATAGTGGTGGTTTCCATTCCTTCTATTATTTCTTCTCCATTCATCTTGGGAATGCCCTCCTGAGTACATACCAAATCTCACTTTCATATTGTAGTCTTTCAAAATTAAGAAACCATGTTCATATCTCCCCAGGTGTTCTCTTTTCCAGACTCAGTGGAACCGGTCAAGTGTAGAGGGACCCCCATATGGACATTAACCCCAGTCATTCCTGGGATTCAAGCAAGACGAGGATGTGTGTTTGCAGCTGTGGTAGAGAGGGACTTCTGGAAGCCTGTCTGGGGGACTGAGGATCCATCTGGGAAAGGGATCGTCTTAAGAAGAGGGTCTTGGGGAAAGGGTTTCATTCAGTTACAATGCTCCAATCTGAGAGTGGGAAGTGGTAATAGGGAAAAGGTCTTTCTCAGCACAGCATGTGAGATTTGTGCTCTAACACAGCACCTGTGGACACATGCCTGGCTGACTAAGGAGAAGGCAATGCAAAAAGAAATGAGTAAAAGAAGAACAAAAGGAAAAGAGCTGTTTTGACTTTGTAAAACATTGGGATCCAGGGCAGGATCGCTTGGAAGCTCATGAGACTGGGCCGTGAGGGTGAGAGTTCTCCCATCAACACAGGCTTTGCTCCGCATCACCATCATCCCCAGCAGACAAACCCCTGTCGGGATTAAAGGGATACCGGCTCTGCAATGCTTTACACATTAAGCCTGCAATAATTGCTATTATTCGGTGTGATGGTGTGTGGCTTATAGCATCTGTGACTTGACAATCAAGTAATGAGCTATTGATGAGGGAAATGAACCTGACGACAGCTGAGGCTGGAGACCATTAACATATTAGCCATTTCCTGCTGATGTTATCACCTGGGATTCTTTGATAATAGCTAATAATTATAACCACATTTATTGAGATGTTACTCTGTGCAGGGAGTGCTTTATACGGATTATTCCATGTAAGCCTCACAACTCTATGAGAAAATTGTTATTACTGTTCTGACTTACAGATGAGCAATCTGGGCAGATGAAAACAACACAGTTCCACAAAGTGTTGGGAAATGGGGGCTCAGGCATACGCATCAGTAGAGAGTTTAAGAGACACAAGCAGAGAAGTGACAGGGTGTAATAGGGAAGAACAAATCTGACTGCATATTAGATCTGTTTCTTTTACTTTAACCTTTGTGTTCTACTGCCTTTGCTTCCAGTTAAGACTGTTGCCTATATCCTGAAATACACAGGGTAGCCCATTCTCAAGGCTCTGACCTTTAAGAGTATAACACTTCCATTCATATGGAGATAAAAAGTTGCTGAACAGAGAAAAACATTTGACTCATCGGAGGTTTACAGGAACATTGTGACCTGACCTATGTGGACAGCTGCAAGAACAAAGGATTCTGACACCAAGAAGTTTGCAACAACTAACCACAACCCCTCCCCCTTTTAGTGTAAAAGAAGCCTGAATTCTGACTGGGGTAAGAGGGTTCTCTAGGACATTAGTCTGCCATCTTCTCGGTCTGCTGGCTTTCCAAATAAAGTCATTATTCCTCGCCCCAACAACTCATCTCCCGATTTATTGGCCTGTTGTGCAGCAAGCAGAACGAGTTTGGACTCAGTAACAAGAGCACACATGATCCCCTGAGCTATGATTGTCCTCAAGGAGGGATGACGCTCAGACTGGTCAGAGATAGGCTGGAAGCACCATGGGTGAGGATTCCACAGAGATGGATGCTACTCCTCTACTTGACCATGGTAATAGGGAAAGGGCAGCGTCCGTGCCTTCCAGACATTTAGGTGCAAGGGGGATGAGCTGGGGATCTTGTTAAAAATGCAGATTCTGATTCAGTAGGTCTGGCGCGAGGCCCAAGATTCTGCACGTCTTAAAATCCCTAAGGGGATGCCAATGCTGTGGGTCCACAGATCACATTATGTGTAGCAAGGATCTAGGCAACTATGTAACAATGGAGCTTGTGGTTAAAGAACTGACCTTGTGGGGAAAGAGTAGCCCAGCTCTGGTCTCAACTTACTCTGCCACTGAGCAAATTCAAAGCTGCTGAACCAACTCACTGCTACAGTAGCAGAGAAGAGAGTAGTAAGGAGATGAGACCCCACAGCCATCCACATGGGTCTCTTCTTAGTTCTCCAAATGAAACTAAAATGCCTTGCTTTTCACAATTAAAAAAATTGCACATTCAATGTAGCAAAACCACAAAACTAATAAAGTTAATTTTTTAACATCAATTTAATGCGATGGTAATATGTTTAATATTGTGGTAAATCAGCACCCATTAAGTGAACGGGATATAAATTACTATAGCCAAGTTTCTTTAACTTTTAGCAATGTCCCTCCGATTTTTAGTGTGAACTAACTGCAAAACTTAGTTTTGTACAGCTCACAACGATGTTATGTGGCCTTCGCTTGATACAAAAGCATCCTTTATCTATTATGCTCACCTCTCTTATTTTTGCATTAGCCTGTGACAATGAAAGTCATACATTATTGCTTTCATGATGACAAATCAAAATTTTCATTTAATAATTACATTAGAAGCTGAAGTCTTCTTTCATCAAAGTATCTTTCGATTGCAAAAAGGAATCTTTGTTTTTGTTCCTGCCAAAATACTTCTAAGTGAATACAAGAACCGGAAGATGCAAAATTATGTGCCATCTTGTTTTTTAATTTTTAAAATTCATTTTTAAAAACTATTTTTTTCTTCCATCAAAACAGTGTATTTTTATTGCCTACTTCCTCATGTGAGAATATAGATAAAATATCAGTTCTGTTTCCATCGCTACTTCCCAAACTTCTTCTGAATTGTTACTTTTATAATGTCACATTTACAGTACTTACATTTGGTTCTAGAATGGTAATTAGTCCTCTGAGCTTTATCAGTAGGTTGATTCTGAAAATGAAAATCAATAGTTATTTCATTATTATGACTGTTTAAACGTGGTTCACCACACAACTGTTTCTCTCTACAGCTAAATGTACTTTCTTGTATGACTTTTTGCCTGGAGTTCAATTTTTTGGAACTAATTACTTTTGGCATATTGTAAATTTTGTTCAACCTCTCCTATAAGTTTAGTATCCTATCAAGTTCTCCCATTTCCCTGGAGATAATGTCTGATTATGTCTTTATTCTACCATACTATTTATTGATACTTAGCTATGTATTAAAACTTTTTTTTAACATCTTTATTGGAGTATAATTGCTTTACAATGGTGTGTTAGTTTCTGCTTTATAACACAGTGAATCAGTTATATATATACATATATCCCCATATCTCTTCCCTCTTGCATCTCCCTCCCTCCCACCCTCCTTATCCCACCCTTCTTAGGTGGTCACAAAGCACCGAGCTGATCTCCCTGTGCTATGCAGCTGCTTCCCACTAGCTATTTTACATTTGGTAGTGTATATATGTCCATGCCACTCTCTCACTTTGTACCAGCTTACCCTTCCACGTCCCCACATCCTCAAGTCCATTCTCTAGTAGGCCTGCATCTTTATTCCTGTCTTGCGCCTAGGTTCCTCATGACCTTTTTTTTTTAAGATTCCATATATATGTGTTAGCATACAGTATTTGTTTTTCTCTTTCTGACTTACTTCACTCTGCATGACAGACTCTAGGTCCATCCACCTCACTACAAATAACTCAATTTCGTTTCTTTTAATGGCTGAGTAATATTCCATTGTATACATGTGCCACACCTTCTTTATCCATTCATCTGTTGATGGACACTTAGGTTGTTCCCATGTCCTGGCTATTGTAAATAAAGCTGCAACGAACATTGTGGTATATGACTCTTTTTGAATTGTGGTTTACTTAGGGTAGATGCCCAGTAATGGGATTGCTGGGTCATGTGGTAGTTCTATTTTTAGTTTTTAAGGAACCTCCATACTGTTCTCTATAGTGGCTGTATCAATTTACATTCCCACCAAAAGTGCAAGAGTGTTCCCTTTTCTCCACACCCTCTCCAGCAATAGAGTCATTTTCACAATGTTGATTCTTCCAATCCAAGAACATGGTATATCTCTCCGTCTATTTGTAACATCTTTAATTTCTTTCATCAGTGTCTGGTAATTTTTTAATACAGGTCTTTTGCCTCCTTAGGTAGGTTTATTCCTAGGTATTTTATTCTTTCTGATGCAATGGTAAATGGGAGTGTTTTCTTAATTTCACTTTCAGATTTTTCATCATTAGTGTATAGAAATGCAAGAGATTTCTGTATTTATCATAAATGGGTGTTGAATTTTGTTGAAAGCTTTCTCTGCATCTATTGAGATGATCATATTGGTTTTCTCCTTCAATTTGTTATTTTGCTGTATCACACTGATTGACTTGCATATATTGAAGAATCGTTGCATTCCTGGGATAAACCCCAATTGATCATGGTGTATGATCCTTTTAATGTGCTGTTGGATTCTGTTTGCTAGTATTTTGTTGAGGATTTTTGCATCACCATTTGCGTGGAATATCTTTTTCCATCTCTTCACTTTCAGTCTGTATGTGTCCCTAGGTCTGAAGTGGGCTATGTAGTGAATCTTAAATCAAAATAGTTGTCCCTCTGAAAGTCAAAAGCTCCTAATGTTTGAAGCTGATGATGAGTAGTATGATGTTGACTTCTTGTTTTCATTTTGATTTTTTTTCCCTCATTTTTTGCTCTTAGGGTTTCCCTTTTATCATAGATGTTATGACATTTTGTGGTAATGTTCTATGTGGGTTTTTTGTTTTTGTTTCAATTCATTGGGCACTAGGTGTACATTTTCAATCTGAACATTAAAAGTCTTTCAGTTCTGGAGAACTGTCCTCATTACTTCTTTGATACTTTCCCCTATCATTTTTCCCTTGGTCAGATGTTCAGTGCTCTTGCATTGACCCTCTGGGTTTCTTTCTCATATTTTCCATCGCTTTGTTTTCATGTTCTTTTTCTGAGATATTTCCCAGATCTAGTTTTCCAACTTTGCTATTGAATTATTTTCTCTTCTGACAAATACATATTTACTATCTAGGAGAGAATTTCTTAGTATGTGTTTATTCCATTTTCACTGTGTTCTATGCTTGTTTGAATATTTTCTCAAATCTCCCTGAGGACACACATCAGAGTTTGGAGAAGTTCCCTCCTGTTCTTTGCATGAATCCTGTTCCCTGTTGTGTCTCTGTTCATTTTGATGTCTCTCTTCCATGTTGGAGGGTCTGTCATTTGAAGACCTTTGACTTTTCATGCTCAAGAAGAAGTCAGTTAAACCTGATGAGGGTCCTGTGGTATAGATGAACCTTGCTCATTTTGCCAATTTGCTGTAAGTGAGAGCAGTTTGGGGCAGCAAGTAAACCATAACCTGGTGAGCCCCTAAATGATAAAATGTAAAAGACATTTCTCTGGAGCCTTCCAGTTTCTGTGGAAGAAAATACTCCTTTTTAAAAAAGTATTAGAGTAGAAGCTTAGCTTCCAAGAATTATGCCCTCCAGAGTGGAGTGGGTTTGACTGTTTCATATATAAACTTTTGATTAATCACATTATTTTCTACCTCACAATTTTAATCCTACCCTTTTTTTTTTTTTTTGCGGTACTCGGGCCTCTCACTGTTGTGGCCTCTCCTGTTGCGGAGCACAGGCTCAGCGGCCATGGCTCACGGGCCCAGCCGCTCCGCGGCATGTGGGATCTTCCCGGACCGGGGCACGAACCCGTGTCCCCTGCATCAGCAGGCAGACTCTCAACCACTGTGCCACCAGGGAAGCCCCCTACCCTCTTTTATACATGATATTTCATAGTGCTGAGACCCTTAAATACGTGGAAGGGCATATTGCCTCCCTCCTTATTTGAATCTCCTTTCGGTACATACTCTGGGCTGTGGCTTCCTTATTCTGTTTCACCAGTTTTCTTCATATCTTATCCATCTTCCAGAAATTTGATAAAATCTTTCTTCTCGTGGCTCTCTTTTTATCTTCTTATCATTGAATATTTAGACATCATTTTCATTCCTTTACTATCGTTTTACTGAGATACTGGTAGAGAAAGGGAACAAACTCATGTTGTCAAACAGTCAACTTCAACCAGAAGTCATTATTGTTACTTTATCATCAGAAATGCCAATCTATTGCCAGCCTGATATGCTTACCTAGGTCTTTAAAGGTAAATGCTTCCTTTAATTGGCACCAATGATTACTTGGTGAAATTATAAACCACATGCAAAGACAGTACTTGATCATAAGGATATGTTTCAAATATGATCGTATTCCCTGTAAGTAATAGGGAAACCTCAACTCAATCTGTTTAAACAGTAAGGAAATGTATTATTTCATATATCATTAAATCAGGGGGAGGCAGAACCCACAGTGAGTAAAATCAGGACTGTTTACTTTTGAGATTTTGTTGACTGCTTTCCTCTCTATGCGGACTCACATTAGCTTCCATGTGGTGACAAAATGGCTTCCTGCACATACACAAGATGATTTCCTGAATGTATACAAGACGGCTTCCTGTGTGTACATAAGACAGCTTCCTGCATGTAAAGAAGATGATTTCCTGCATGTACACAAGATGGCTTCCTGCACGTACATAACTTCCTGCATGTATACAAGATGATTTCTTTCATGTATACAAGATGACTTCCTGCACATACACAGATGATTTCCTGCATGTATACAAGATGATTTCCTACATGTACACAGATGATTTCCTGCATCTACACAAGATGATTTCCTACATGAACACAAGATGACTTCTTGCATGTATAGAAGATGGCTTCCTGCATGTACACAGATGACTTTCTGCACGTACATAAAGTGATTTCCTGCATGTATACAAGATGAATTCCTGCATGTACACAGATGACTTCCTGCATATATACAAAATGATTTCCTGCACGTGCACAGATGACTTCCTGCATGTACACAAGATAATTTCCTGCATGTACACAGATGACCTCCTGCATGTGCACAGATGACTTCCTGCATGTATACAGGATGATTTCCTGCCTATATACGAGATGATTTCTTGCATATATGCAAGATGACTTCCTGCATGTACATAAGATGATTTCCTGCATGTCCACAGATGACTTCCTACATGTATACAACATGACTTCATCCATATACACAGGATGATTTCCTGAATGTATACAAGATGACTTCCTGCATGTACACAGATGACTTCCTGCATGTGTATAAGATGATTTCCTGCACGTGTACAAGATGACTTCCTGGGGATTCCCTGGTGGCACAGTGGTTAAGAATCCGCCTGCCAATGCAGGGGACACAGGTTCGAACACTGGCCCAGGAAGATCCCACATGCCGCAGAGCAACTAAGCCTGTGTGCCACAACTACTGAGCCTGCGTTCTAAAGCCTGCGAGCCACAGCTACTGAGCCTGTGTGCCACAACTACTGAAGCCCGCCCACGTGCCTAGAGCCCATGCTCCCCAACAAGAGAAGCCACGAAAATGAGAAGCTCACGCACCACAAGGAAGAGTAGCCCCCGCTCTCTGCAACTAAAGAAAGCCTGCGCACAGCAACAAAGACCCAACACAGCCAAAAATAAAAACAAATAAATTAATTAATTTTAAAAAAGATGACTTCCTGCATGTATATAAGATGATTTCCTGCATGTACACAAGATGGCTTCCTTCATGGTCACTAGAGACAACTAGGGAAACTAGTTTTCCCATTTTTATATCCTGTGAATGAGAGGGGAGAAAAACCTTCCTCCAACCACAATATAAAAAGTCATCCTGGCAATCTCAAGCCTACCCCACACTTTTAAGTCATCAGGGAATGCTAGTTTACTAATTGCAAGGGAAATAGGATTGCAATGATTTGCATAAAGAAACCAGAATCCAACTTGAGAACATGGGCTGAGTGAGGCATGGGCATACCTGAAGAAAAGATGGGGCTTTGGAAAAGATGACTGGGAAATAGGACACAATAGGTAAACCAACAGGGTCTACCATAGTTGGGTGATCCAGGACATGCTTTTATTTTAATTACTATTAATGCCAACATGGCAATGTACTATTTAAGTATCCTCATGGAGAATTCTCAAGCACCTGACAACACATTCAGGAAATTCCTCACCTTACCACACCACATTGTTTCTCCAGATGCGGGCCTCCCCATCAATCACCCTCTCTATGCTCCCTCCCTACAGAGAGTAGGCTCCACTTAATGTGCCCTCTGAGATGAAAGTTGCCTGGAGGCTCTTAATTGCCAGTCCAAGAGGCGAGTCCCTAGCAAAGATTTTGAGTCAGCTTTATGAGGGGTAAAGCCATGATGCTGTCCCAACCCCAGTGACGTCTGAAAAAGAATGACCATTATTACTATTTTCCAACACTGCCTTTCCTTTCTGCTGCCTAACTTCGATTTACAGCCCATGCTCAGTTCTTGATCACACTGCTCTCTGCCTGCACCTCCCACATTAATACTGTGTGTGCAAGTAATTCATCTTCCAATGTATTACAAAAGTGTCAACCATGCTAGGTTCATCCAGGCAACATTAAAGTTCAATTAAAATAGAAACGTGCAGAGTAAGTGAATGTTACCTTACCTAGGCCCAAGATTAATTTCTCAGACTTTGAAGGTCCAAGTTTTGTTAGCAAAATCAGAAAAAATTATGTAGCTTGGGAAAACTGAGCAGGTCAAGTTTGACTAACTTTGCTTTTATTCACGGATTTATTCCATGCACATTCCCGAATGTCTACTCTGAGGAAGCAGCTGGATGAGGCCCTTAGAGAGACCTAGATATTCTCCACCCATAGAGCAGAGTCTTAAATAAAGTTCCCTAAAGACACAGACTACTGAGATGGAGATTACTAGAGGTGCTCTTGGAATTAGCACCTGGAAAGCAGTGAGTGAAGCAAAACTGATAAAAGGAAGAAGTTGAACAGAAATAGGTGGGAGGGAGATGCAAGAGGGAAGAGATATGTATAATGTATAGCTGATTTCACTTTGTTGTAAAGAAGAAACTAACACACCATTGTAAAGCAATTATACTCCAATAAAGATGTTAAAAATAAATAAATAATAAAGCATTTTTTGCCCCCAATTCAAAAAAAAAACAAAAAAAGAAATGCAACAAAGGCCTGAGCTTGTCCTACAGGGAGCTCTGAAGGGGGGATGGCCTTTTGTCACGATCCTGAATTGAAGCGAGGAAGCCAGGCCTGTGTGCCTTCACTTGATCAGTCACTAGAATTTCACTGCTCCTGAGGAAAGGCTATAGCTTTTGGCAAGGCAACTCCCTTCAGGTGAAAACAATTCTGGCAGAGTGACTCAGCTGTGAAATGTCAGCAGCCCAAACTCCCAGCAGCTGAGGAATGAGTGCTTTAGTTCTGAGAGGAATCTGGGCAGTTCACGACTGCTTCTACACCAGGGAGTGGAGTTAAAAATGTATAGCTTGACTTCTGGTCAAGGGAGAATTATAAGGTAGGTGTCTTGAAGCCCTACTGCTATTCCAAATACATGGCAACAAATGACAAAATATAAAAAGTAATTAGCAAAGATGCACATTCACATATGATACAAAAAAACAAAGATTAAAAAGATATGTTCGTGTGTTTGACACATTGCCCTAATACAAATGTTCTTTGTGGGCACAAGATGGGTTTTTATAGCAATAAGAAGACTTTCTATAGTAATTAGAGCAACAGGCTTCCTTATTCGTATCCTATGAGAGAGGGAAAAATCAACCTCTCCTTTAACCACAAAATAAAAGTCCTACCCTCCAGTCTGTGTCATCAGAAACGGAAGATGGTAAAGGGGTTCCTGGAGCAGTAAAAGGCGGCCAGGGGTTTGGCTCCTGCAAGGAAATGGAGACTGAACACTCCCCATGACAGGAAGGGGACAAGAGCCAAGATTACTGCTCGAGCCCAGGAGATAGATTATCTTCTCCCATCTCTGAAAGAAAGCTGAAAAAGCTGAGACTTACTACAATGAGAGAGCGAGGCGGGCAGGAGGGAGTAGATATAGCCTCAATCCAAAACTTGGACAAGCAGTCCAGTGGCTCAGTAGCTGCAACTATGTTAGTGCAATATTATCAACAAGTACCTTTATCCAACAAGAGAAAACTGGGTTCTGGACCAGGAGCCATGAAGAGCCAGGTGCAAAACTGGTTAAGTAGGGAGGAGTGGGCACAGAGAAAACGAGGACGGGAAAAAAGGTTTTCACTGAAGTTGAGACAATAATACAAAATAAAATATTTAGTGAGATCTAATGTTAAGAGAGAAATCCTGGACTCCCCTGGTGGTCCAGTGGTTAAGAGTCCACACTTCCAACGCAGGGCACACGAGTTTGATTCCTGATCAAGGAAGTTCCGCATGCCACACGGTGTGGACAAAAAAAAAAAAAAAAAAAAAAAAAGAAAGGCAAGAAATCCTATAGAATCCACAATGAACAATCAACAATGAGTAATCATTAATGAAAATAACAATAATGCAAATAATAGAACAATCTGAAGTTAACATTAAAATAATTATGTTCCAGAGGATGACATCAGCATCATGGTGGAATAAGAAGCCCCTCATTGTTGTCCCCCTTCCCCCCAACCAACAACAAAGATTCAGCATCCATCCATGGACGAAAGTACCTTTAGGGACCTATGCGATCCAGCGTCACATAGGACCTGAGAGGAGCCTCACCAACCCATGTGTTGAAAATAGATAAGTAGACCTTGGTCCTGGCTGTGGACCCTGCTGTGGCCCATGAACTGGCTCCAGCCCCTCTCAACTGCAGTCCATGAGCCCCCAGAAAACACTATCTTAGATAATCACCCACAGATGAGAGAGCCTTTGTGGAAGTCTAGGTTTCAAGAGGAGAGGTTCCAGCACACTGCTGGGGGAAAAAATATGAATTTGGATGCACCATAGTGGATGAGAGGAACCGTTTCATTGAATAGATAAAGAATTTGTGGGATATGCATCATATATATATGAAAAAGTATTCAGCCATGAGGAGGAAGTAAATCCTGCTGTTTGCAAACAACCTGGATGGACCTTGACAGCATTACGCTAAATGAAATAAGTCAGACAAAGAAAGACAAACACTGTATGATATCACTTATATGTGGAATCTAAAAAAGTTGAAATTGGGAATTCCCTGACAGTCCAGTGGTTAGGACTCTGTGCTGTGGTTACCAGGAGCTGGGGAGGGGATGGGGGTTGTGGGGAAAGATGGGGAGACATTGATCAAAGGGTACAAATTCCAGTTATAAGACAAATGCGTTCTGGGGATCTAATGTACAACATACTGACTGTAGTCAATAATACTGTATTATACACTTGAACATTGCTAAAGGAGTAAATCTTAATATTCTCACCACAAAAAAAGAAATGGGAATTATATGATGAGATGGAGGTGTTAGCTAAGACTATGGTGGTAATCATTTTGCAATGTATACATATATCAAATCAACACATTGTATACCTTAAACTTAACACAATGTTATACGTCAGTTATATGTCAATAAACCTGGGGGTAAAAGTGAAAATGTAATTATTAATTAATTAATGTTCCATATCTTTGAAAGAAAAAAGGGAAGAAGTAGCAAATAACATTACTTTAAAAAAACCAAGAAGTTATGAGGGGACACAATGGTTATAAAATATATATTAAAAAGTGTCTCCTAGGGCTTCCCTGGTGGCGCAGTAGTTGAGAGTCCGCCTGCCGATGCAGGGGACACGGGTTCGTGCCCCGGTCCGGGAAGATCCCTCATGCCGCGGAGCGGCTGGGCCCGTGAGCCATGGCCACTGAGCCTGCGCGTCCAGAGCCTGTGCTCTGCAACAGGAGAGGCCATGACAGTGAGAGGCCTGCGTACCGCCAAAAAAAAAAAAAAAAAGTGTCTCCTAGAAATGCTGGAAATGAAAACAATTTTTAAATTTAACATTTTAAAATCAGTAGATGATATAAACTCTAGACTGGATATAATTAGCAAGAATTGGTTGGGCTTCCCTGGTGGTGCAGTGGTTGAGAATCTGCCTGCCAATGCAGGGGACGCGGGTTTGAGCCCTGGTCTGGGAAGATCCCACATGCCGCGGAGCAACTAGGCCCGTGAGCCACAACTACTGAGCCTGTGCATCTGGAGCTTGTGCTCCGCAAAGAGAGGCCGCAACAGTGAGAGGCCCGTGCACCGCGATGAAGAGTGGCCCCTGCCCCCGCAACTGGGGAAAGCTGTCACACAGAAACGAAGACCCAAGACAGCCAAAAAATAAATTAATTAATTAAAAAAAAAAGAATTGGTGAATTGAAAATACTACTGAGAGTGCAGTAAAATGCAGAGAAATAGAAATATTTTTTCATTAAACAATAATTAAGAAACAGAGAATACACTGATAGTCTCCAAAATACATCTAATAGAAAAATTTTAAGTATAGGATAAAGTGAGTGGCAGAGTAGAAACATTTAAAAAGACAATGGCTGAGAATTTTCCAGATTTGCTGCAAGATGCACCCAACCCAGGTAAAATAAATGAAAATGAATGCACATCCAGAAGCATCTTAGTGAAATTTAAGGACATCAAGAAAAAATAGTCTTTAAGTTACCAGAAAGGAAATAGATTACCGACAAAGGAATGACAATTACATTGTCAGCAGACTTCTCATCCACAACCATTAATGCCAGAAGGCAATCTTCACAGTGCTGAGGGGAAATAACCATAACCTACAATATCCTACCTTGCTAAATGTAAAGGAAAAATAAAGACATTTTCAAATATACAATGATTAAAATAATATACTACCTGTAGACTCTTCTGGACACTCACAGAAAGAATTATCAAAAGATATAATTCAGGAAGAAAGAGACAATTTGTGCACTGAGTGAGGCAGTCAGTAAACAAACATTTATTGAGCATCTATTATACATAGAACTGTGGGCTTGGCCCTGTAGGTACATGATCCCTGACCTACAAAGTTTATAGTCTCGCTCTAAAGGACTAAGTTGAAGAGTATCTCAGGCAGAAGGAATAGACGGTAGAAAGGTATATGGGCCTGAAAGCACATGGGGTGTTACGAGGATAAGTAATCAGGAGTTGAGGTCAAATGGCTCACGGTTGAAAGAGCTGAAACTGAAAAGATTGAGTCCAGGATGTTCTTACAGCAATGGGGATCCACTATGGGCTTTTAAGAGTGATTAAGTCCTGGTAATTTAGTTTGGTATCAACATGATAGCTTGAATTGTTAAAAATGGGAATACAGAATGTGTGAATCCCCAAACCCTCCTCCCAGGGAGAATAAAGTTAAAACTTTCAGTGGAGACATTTAAAAGATATCAGCCCTTTTCTGCATATCATTTAATGCATCTGAATTTTTTCAGTTCTAGTCATTGACCATCTTTATACTTTGATGCTGTGGGTCACAAAGAAAGAGAGTGAAAACAGGATAAATCCCAAATGAAACCAAAACAAACTAAAATAAAAGGGTAAACCTCTGACCTTTAGTCAGTTTTGCTTTCTGAAGAAAGGTGTGCACATGAATTTGTTTCCCTAGCTACCATGCAGAAAAATAGAAGATGCAGTATTTGGTAATTTTATGGCTATTAGAATAATAAAGTGTCATGGAAAGTTATTGCATTTTAAGACAGTATTCTCCTTCATACACGACCCTAGGGAGCAGGAAAAGATGGGGAAGACATCATATACAGAAATAGTTCATGTGTTTATAGGTCATTTTAGAAAAGTTCTGTGTGACTAGGCAAGATGCTAGTCAGCAGTGGCTGTACTGTGTGCTACGCTCTCATGAATTAGCCCACAAGGTAGCTCCTCTGAAGGTAAATACAATGTAATGAATCTGATACCGGAGCTACTTCATCCACAAGCACATAAAACTGGCCAATTTGATTTTGTACTGGGGCAAAAACCATGGCAATACATACAGTGTAGCAAACACACCAATACAGCCATGAATGCACCTTTTCAGGAATACACAGGAGCTTTCAAAAGAGGACATGAAGGACTAAGGAGTGTTTGATGATATTGTAAATGATTGGGGAATGGGAATCCTTTGCTTTTGTCTAGGGAAACTAATTCAGTCATTGTAGTTGAATGGAAGAAATTTAAGGGAAGTATTTTTTTATGAAGCTAAAAGTTGTCTTTACAGGTAATCTAATCCAATCTTTGGAATCTAAGCACATCCTAATTATGTTGACAGAAAAGGGGATGGATATGTCAACCATTGCGATGGCCTTCTCCAGATTCCATCTGTCAATAGAAAGTCTTTCCTTGTATTCCCAGGGGACTTGAGTAGATTACTCAACCCTCCACCTATCTTAGGCAATACCATAGGGAAATCTTATCAGATGAAAGCCTGTCGTTAAAAAAAAAAAAAATGTCAAGCATGCCTACTCTTTTTGTAATCTATCAGACCATTGGGTAAGTCTTCCTAACATTTTAATATGTTGACATTGCTAATATTCTCTACCATCCACTGGTTTTTATGCTCTGAAGGCCCCCGTTGCCTTTGGATTCAAACGAAACCCCTTAGAATATGCCTCCTCTGATCTTTCCCCTACATGCATCCTTCCCCAGCTTACTCTCTGGACTCATTTAACTGCACCATTTAATGTGTATGAACCATGCCAAGCCATTCATGCCCTTCAGGACATGCCACTCTTCCTTGTCATCTGTTTCAGATGGTCCCTGAGTTAGCTCAAGGAATAAGGGAGTGTGAACTGGATTACTCAGTGCTTCCTAACCCAGTCCCACAAACAGATAAATTAAGTGTTCATTACTTCCAGGCTCTTGAAACCAAGGGTGGTCCAAGAACAAAGTTGGAGTTGCACCCATCCACCATCCCTTATCTAAATGCCGAAGGTGTGCTCCACTGGGATGGTGATAGCTGACAGTAGAAAAGATGTTTGTTACTGATTCCTCTTGGACCATGTCTTCACTATGGCTGGGCCACTGACTTCAGCAGCTTTTTCAAGAGGAAGACCAAAATATCAGGTCTAGAGTTGAGGCAATAGCTGAACAAGAATAACGTGCACTGAAGTTAAATTAATAAGTTAAAGAAACACACACACATACATACATATCAACTATGACCAGGTTTCTGCCTTCCACCATCTTTTTACTCTACACCTGTTATCCATCATCGGTGCAAATGCTCCAAGTTTGATATATCAGAATATAAATTCACCTCCTAGCTGTCTTGTTAACTCTTAAGTCAAACACATTAGAAGTAGGAGCCTATTTATTATTGAGTCAACCATTTTATCTTGATTAATGAAAACAATTTAGGAATAAGTAAACAAAGAAAGAAGTTGATGGTATTGAGTGCAAGGTTTTGACTTGCCTCTACACTCAAGAGGACACTTCCAAATCTAAAAGCTTTCCTTTTTCTCACAATTTCCTATTTCTCCAAGTCAAAGTAATCATAACAATTCTTTTTTTTATTAATTTTTATTGGAGTATAGTTGCTTTACAATGTTGTGTTAGTTTCTGCTGTACAGCAAAGTGAATCAGGTATATATATATATATATATATATATACCCTCTTTTTTGGATTTCCTTCCCACACTTCACTATATGGCATTACAGCTCACATATATTTCTTCTTCTAGCCAGTTAATTACACTTAAAAATAAATATGCATATGTTAAAGAGCTAACAGTGAATTCCCTCTAAATATTAATGATTGGATTTTAAATACTATACTCATTGTAGAGCAAGACTTATGAAGTATAAGACATGTTTTTCTGAAATTTGGCCTCTACCCAACTTTAAACCCTATCTGCCTTGAAAGATCTTCCACATTTCTTCCATAAACCTTAACTATGCTTCAAGGCCAGGCTTCAACCTCCTTTCTGAATCCTTTCTTCAACCCTCCAGGTGGTGCTGTAATAAGGGGTAGGAATGGTCAGCTCCAAAAGAGTGAAGTATTTTCTCACTGATGTTATTTAGAATTGCCAGCATACAGTGAAAATAGAAAGCAGATTGATTTTATGTTGGTTTTATTATTGCTTTTGCATTTTCTATAGTTGCCTATACTCAAGGCAAACTTTTTCCTACTCCTTCTCCCCACATTGGTATACCACTCTTTTCAAATGGAAGCGATACCTACCTTCTTTTTTTATGCCTGCTTTCTTTTTTTTTTTTTTTTTTTTTTTTTTGGATTGCCTGCTTTCTTTTATACCACTTGCATGTAACATCAAATTTTGTCTTGTGTGGAGAAGTGTGTCCATATTTCATCATAAGTCATTTGAGATCAGGGATTAAATACATCTTTTCCATTCCCTGAAATGCTCAGCAGAGTGTCTGAAACAAAGAAGGCCAGCAGTTCACACTGGTTTAATCAATAAGTCATAAGTATTACCATATGATCCAGCAATCTCACTCCTGGACATATATCCAGAAAAGATGAAAACTCTAATTTGAAAAGACACATGTACCC